>NC_082383.1:11344177-11609177 GCF_031168955.1 Gadus macrocephalus | reverse complement strand
TCATTAACCACCGCGTGTGTGTGTGTGTGTGTGCGCGCGTGCGTGCATGCGTGTGTGCGTGCGTGCGTGTGTGTGCGCACATGTGTATATGTGGTGTAATTAACCTCAGTCATGATACCTGGTGGTCCTGGTCCTAAGTGACTTTGCGCCTGCTGATTAGAACAGCTGTTCTACAAGAACATCATGGTCTGCTAGAATCCACATCGGAACACCCTTCTGTCCTCCATCCTCCGGTTTTCCATTCAGCTGTCATGTTTCTGCCCCTGCATTCCTCTCTTTCCTGGTTCAGTGTAGAGAGATCTGACTCTTAACCCTCCAGCTCCTGATTGGTGTGTGTGTGTGTGTGTGTGTGTGTGTGTGTGTGTGTGTGTGTGTGTGTGTGTGTGTGTGTGTGTGTGTGTGTGCGTGTGTGTGTGTGTGTGTGCGTGTGTGTGTGTGTGTGTGTGTGTGTGTGTGTGTGTGTGTGTGTGTGTGTGTGTGCGTGTGTGTGTGTGTGTGTGTGTGTGTTTATGTTTGTGTTTGGGTTTGTTTGAGTGTGTGTGTGAGTGTATGTTTATCAGTGTACATGTGTGTACATGTGTGAGTTGTGTGTGTGCATGAGTAAGTTAGTGTGTTTGCTTGTGTATGCGTGTGTATGTGAGTGTGTGAATATATATGGATGATAAGTATGTAGTTGTGTAGTTCTGTGTTTGTGTAGGTGTGTTTGCATGTTTTCGATTGTGTGTGTGAGGTTGTAAAGATGGAGATGGTCATGTGGTTGTGTATGTGTGTGTGTGTGTTCGTGTGTGTGTTAATGCTTGTATCTGTGGGAGTGTGTCTTGTTCCACCATCTCAACACAGGGCTATCTTGGGCTGAAGTTCTCTGAACTGCAGAATAAATCCTGCATGGCCCCTGGGTCTATTCAAGCTGCTGTGTATAACTTACCTTACCTTCACACAGAAAATGGGGCCCAAGCAGGCATCAGAAATCGCGCCCCCGCTTGTGTTATTTTCATAACTGAGTGGGAAATACATAAACCGTGTGACATCATTCCTCTCATGCGACCCACCCGTGGCGATCACATTGAGGTCCAATTATGCCAGTGGGTAAAGAGTAAAGAAGGAGTATGATGTGGTGCTGGACTGGATTGGATGTCACCATTGTTGCCCCGGTTAGCTATTTTCTACTTGCGTGGGCGTTGAAGCCAAAACAGGATGTGGTGGAGTGGTCTCCAAGCTTTCTGTTCACATGACAACCGTTGCTTGGGAGTCTAATGAATGACAACGCCAGCGCAATCAGTGACAGCCCCCCCCCCCCCCCCCCCCCACCCTTGAGTGTGGAGGTTAGGGGGTAGGGCAAACTCCACCCCGTAGAGGCTTTGGGATTTGCTGTTGTTGACCTCGTGTTGAATTGAGCTGCCTTTGAAGTTCAATGACTTCTTGAAGCGTTGATGCCGGGTTTTTCAAACAGCAACAGCTGGTTGATTATGGTATGTTGTAGCATCACTCGCACAAAGGATGTATAAGCTGCCTGCTGTCATAGCTCATATGAATACAAATGCAGAGGAAACAGCCAATTGCACCAATGCACAGAATGGATCCGCCCCAATGGGGGCACGCACCGTTTGATCGAGTGCTTTTATTTAGTTTGTCTATATTAACAGATATCATTCAAATTGTATCGTTCTGGCAAGTGTGGACTTAACTGCCATTAAATAAGCATTTCCATTTAAAAACCCCTCTTTAAAAGGAATATCTCAGGTGCACGGCAACAAGTAGAAGGAGATATGAGATATGGGCTATGGCCGTCAGTCAGGCAGAGCTTTACACGTGATTCAACAGGGAAACATGTATTTTGTGTTTCTCTTTTTCCTGTCTGGTGTGTTTGTGTGTGTGTATTCCTGTCTGTCTATCCTTGTTTGTTTGTGTGTGTGTGTGTGTGTATGTTCCCATCCATCTGTCTCCATCTGTTGGTTTGTCCGTGTCTGCTTGTGTGCATGTTGGTGTGTGTGTCTGCCCATCCATCTGTGTCGCTATCTGTCTGTTGGTCTGCCTGTGCATTCCTGTCTGCACTCCAGTACCAGATCGGCCAGCTGTACATGATCAGCAAGCACAGCCATGAGCAGAGTGAGCGTGGCGAGGGCGTGGAGGTGGTCCAGAACCAGCCCTACCTGGACCCTGAGCACGGCCAGGGACAGTTCACAGAGAAGCGGGTCTACCTCAACAAGTGAGTCCCTCTCCCCATCCGCCAGATGCCAACATGCAGGGGGTCATGTTTGTCGATCTCAATGACGGATCTATTCCTCTCTGTTGTTCCCCAACTACTAAATATCAGCATGTTGCTCTGCGGTGATTTTAGTTTGATTATAATGTTCACACTATTAGAACACTGATACTGTTATTCAACGCATTTTCTTTACCTTATATCAAGGACATCGTTTGGCACTCTGGGAAATATGTTTGAAACATTGTACAATCTGTAAACAAGGCCAAACTGAAATAAATCAGCTCTCAATGATCTTTTGAGATTAAGAAGCAAAAAAGGGGGAATGGGCCTATGTAACATTAACTTCATTGTGTTTATCATTGTGTGTGTTCAGCCTGTCTGAAACAAATCATTCTTTATTTACAATGGGTTATGATATAAACCTAAATAGGCAAACATTTGAATGTGTGTTTTTTTGTCGTCGACTTCGCCAAGCTGATCATCAATTAAAGACATACCTTCAAGCAATAAACCCTGTTGCAATGGATTGTGAAATCCCCGCCGTGCTATGCTGATGCAACAAGTCTAACTGAGGTGAGCCAAGCCAGCACATGTTTATGTAAAAAGGCCCTAGTTATGTATGGAGGGGCTGGGTAGTGTAGACGGTGGCGATGGTGTTTCACCCCCAGCCATTGCCAATCGCCATAACCTACATGTAGGCATCATTGAACAAGAAGACTTAATCACCTGTGTCTGGAGTTGCTTTTGATGAAAGTGTCTCCTCCTAAATGACTGAAGAGATAAATAATTATTATCTCAGTGTCCTTCCAACTCTCTCAAAATTGTGAGTAAGTAAGTAGCTGAGTGATCTTATTCCCAAACACAACTATTGAGGGTGAGATGGTCAAGGCTAATGGTCATCCAGGTATATGTGTACCATAAAATATGTCACCAGACATGCTTTTAAAGTTAGTGTAGAAAGATTTCTAAATAAAAGAAAAACAAAAAAACTATCCAGATGTTGAAACAATATGAAAAATGATCAGTCACACCGACAGTAAATTAATAAAAATTAATTAAAAGGTATTGAAGAAGTTATTTAAAGAATCATGCCGAGTGCCTGAGTCCTCATGCCCTCCACAAACAGGGTGTGCATCAACTTTTGATTAAATCAGCGGCACACATGCGCTCAAACATTCCTGTTTTCTTTGATGAAACCCCTACCTGAGGGACATGAGCTCTCATCCTACCACCATCCACAATCTCCACAAAAAATCAACAAACCAAAAACAGCAAACATGCCTTCATCCCGGTGCTTCTAATAAGCTTGATCCATGCCCGGATTGTGTAAAGGGAAAATGTATCATGTCCTCCCTTTATGCAAACACACTGAGCTTTATGGAGCTGCTGTCATCATCAGTTGTCCTCTATAACCAAGTTAAATGGATACTTTCTGCCCAGTAATCTCTAGAAGTAAAAGGATAACGTAAATCCCTAACGTTAAAGGGAGAGCCGTCACAACGTGTCAACGTCTACGCTCCATGGCGGAGGATGGTGGGAGATATAGTACTTTTTTATTAGAGTCGTTCCAATACCGATACCAATATAGGAAATGTCCCTAATACTAAAAAGCAGTATCGGGTAAGCAAGTACGCAAGTAGTAGTTTGATTGAGGAATAACTTATTTTTCAGTCAAACTAGATAAAAGATTCAATAAAATTCATTCTCTGTACATTTATTAGCATTTAATTTTTGTCTTTTACCAGAGGCTTTTTATCCTAAGTGTCTTGTATTGGCTGGGTCAGCAACAAGAGATAAAGGACTCAAAAGCTCGACTCAGGGGCAAAAGGTTGTAGAGAGAATGGTCTTTACTAGAGGATTGTTCGGTACAGGGGAAATAAGTACATCAGGCAAACAATCCGGCATGGAGAAGGCTTGGGCATAGTGGGTCGGTACACAGATAATCAGACATAGATCAGGCAAACAATCCGGCATGGAGGAGGCAAAGTCGAAGTCGGGAGTCAACAGGCATGTATCAGGAAACCAGGGTCCTCATGTATCAACCATGCGTAGAGAAGGCTTTAAATTCTCTCTTATATTTGAAATTTAGGATGTGCTTCAGTACAAAAAAAATGTGTAATCATCAAGCATGTGCAAAGCAATCATATGCACGTCAATAAGTAATCTATCTCGATAAATCCTAACTGTGCTTAAGTACCATGCTCATGCATGCTTAGCCAATTTGCATTCAGAAACACCTCCAATTAACAATGTATGGTCACAGACTTCCCTTTCCTTACCAAGAAAAGGTAAGTCAGGGGGCCCCTGCTGGAGCTTCTGCCATGTGACCCGCCCCGGATAGGCGGTTTGAAGATGAAGATGAGGACACAACGCATCCCTTTAACAACCATGTGAATGTCTTTTTTCCCCTGACCGCTATAATGGCAAAGAGAGTGAAGCAAAGAAAATTAACTTCTCGAAATGGAATGGAAATGCTCGTAAACAAGGTTGAATTAAACCAAATGTTACTTTTAGGCTCACTTATTGCAGGAGGCATTACAAATAAAAGAAAGCTTGCTGCATGGGAAAAAATGACTGATGCCGTTAATTCAGTCTGGTCAGAAGAGAGAACACTATCAGGAGTAAAGAGACGCCCAAAAAAGAGTCACAGCCCACAGACGTGAGACATCAGCAACATGCACTACATTTAAAAAATGTAGTGCTTTATTTTATAGGGTTTGACACCAATTTGTCTGTTTAAATTAGACAAAGGAGAAATGTAATATTATTTAATTAAAGGAAACACAGGAAATATGTGGGTGTTGATTGCTTAATGCATAGTTTGACACTCTTAAATGCTTAGCTTTTTGCTTGTAATATCGCTATTCTACCAATAGATTCTGTTCGTACGCATGGCCAGAGCTGTGCTTATATTTACACACATTCCTAAGTATAAGTACATTTTGGTCAATTCAACACTTTTCGTGGCAATGGTCGTGCACACTCCTTACGCACAAATCTGTGCGTAAGAATGGTTAATAAATTAGGCCCCAGGAACCATGGATATATCGCTAGGAAAATGAGACAAACTGGCACAGAAGAAAGGAAACAGTAAAATACTAAAGAAGAAGGGGAATGTTGATGAGGGACAGGTGAAAACAATTAAGGTGCGTGAGGACAATCAGGGAAACACAAGGAGAGGGAGTGAAGACAATCAACGAAGGTGGCGGTTGTGGCACGACTTAGAATTAGTACATTCTTGTCATTGTAAGACCCTTCAATAAGAACAAGTGCTATTAGTAGTTAATAGTTAATAATGCTTGATGCTGTGTGTATTTTTTCGTGTTTTACAAAGGGTTTAACCTGAGGAAGGCCATTCAACAATGATAGCAATCATATCAAAGCCATACAGGGTTAATAGTATACAGCTGTTAATATAAATAAATAATATTATGTCCCCCCCCCCAAAAAAAATCATACTCTGTATCAGCACATAGCACGATGTTCTAGTTTAGGTATCGGAATAGGTATCGGGAAGGAAAACATGGTATCGGAACATCTCTACTTATGCAGTGTTTTTTTCCTGTTTATTCAAACCTTTATTTCAACAGGGTAACCCATTGAGACCAAGGTCTTATTTTTAGTGGTGCCCTACTAAAATACAACAATACAAAGTTTAAATGGATGATGAATGTTAGTAGACATATATATCAATACATTTAGTTTTATTAGTGAATTATACATGAATGTTGCAATTGTAATTTTGTACTTTTTGATTTTAAAGATACATTCACAAGGAGAAAATGTACACTTTTTCCTTGTTTTCATGTCCACACTTAGCACTCACAATACACCACCTAAATACATTACTGTCAGCGATTCCAGCAACACAGCTTATACGGTTTTTGTAAGCTCTTTTACTATTTTCATGGTATAATAATGGATTGGATTGAATTTATATAGCGCTTTTCTAGACACTCAAAGAGGCTTTACAGTGAAGGGGGGACCTCACTAACCACCACCATGTTTTCTGTGTAGTTGCTGTAGAATGGGTCGACAACTACACATAGAATACACACACCCAAAGAATACAGAAATACACAAACACACATCCAACTCACACACTCACAAACACACACGTCAAAAACAGACACACACACAAACACATTGCCACACATATATCATGTTTTTCACAAGTCTAACGAGAGTCTGCAGTGTTTTCAATAGCTTTGGAGCATCATTGAATACCGTCAGCTGTGGCTTCTAAGCCAGAGGGCTGATCTCCTCTGGTGTGTGTGTGTGTGTGTGTGTGTGTGTGGGGGGGGGGGGGTCAAGGGTGCCTACTGTGTCTGGAAAATACCTTGTTGCTCGCTGTTGGTTGTATGATCGACTTCACATGTTGGGGGTGGTTTTGGGAGGGACAGTACTCCATAAATACACCTCTGTGTATTTGTGTGTGTGCGCGCAATTGTGTGTGTGCATGTGCGTATGCATGTCTGTCTGTGTGAGTGTGTGAATTTTGCATGTGTATTTACAACCACACATGTGTGCATGGTGACCTTACAGTAAAACTGGCCCTTGCCACATAATGCACCCCTATAGGTATTATACATAGAGGTCTAAATCAGGCCGCAGGGACGAGGAGCTTACAGCCCGGGGTGTAATTTGAATCCTTCAAGTTATGGAAAAGCTATGCTGATGTCCCAATGCCTACTTGACCAATAAAGTCACAGATCTGTGAAAGGAGTTTCCAAAAATACTGGAGTATGTTGTTGAACCTATCTTGTTTTAGTGGCTCACGTTCCATTTATCATTTGGATAGTAAGACTGACCCCAGCGTCAGTTACACATGAGTATATCCCTTCCGTATTATACTGAGTTCATGTATTCCTTGATTTTTTTACTAAATGTCAAACGCATACATTTGTATGACTATCATAGACCGCTGTGCTGTTGTTTATTTCTTTATTTTTCTAATTTGACTCTTTGAAGCACATTTACTAATAGAATGCCAATGGGAGACACTAAGTGAGATGAAGGTGTGTATCCGATGCAACCACCGGACAATGGAAAATAGCTGAGGACAACTAGGGAAAGTTCTGTGTGTGTGCGTGTGTGTGTGTGTGTGTGTGTGTGTGTGTGTGTGTGTGTGTGCGTGTGTGTGTGTGTGTGCGTGTGTGTGTGTGTGTGTGTGTGTGTGTGTGTGTGTGTGTGTGTGTGTGTGTGTGTGTGTGTGTGTGTGTGTGTGTGTGTGTGTGTGTGTGTGTGTGTGTGCGTGTGTGTGTGCGCGCGTGTGTGTTGGAGGGACAGGGGACGGGGGATGGGAGGGACAAGAGGAGGTCAGGCATGTGCGCACGATGGCTAATTTGAGCAATCTCTGTTGGACCCTCCCCCCTCCTCTCTTTTCTCACCGCCCACAAACCACCTGCCACAATCTAATAGCTGCAGACTATGTATAAATATATGTATGAGTGAGAGGGTGGAGAGAAAGAGAGGGAAAGGAAGAGAGAGGGGTAAAGAGAGAGGGATAGTGAGACAGAGTGGAAATATAAGAGGGTGAAAGGGAGGGATAGGGAGCACGCCATGGGCAGAGAGTATGGGAGAGAGAATGAGAAAGGGACAGAGAGAGACAGAAAAGGAGTGGCGAAGAGATAGGGAGAGTTAGAGAGAGGGAGAGAATGGGAAATGGATAGAGATGGCAAGAAAGAAAAATAGAGAAAGAGTGATGGAGAGATGGAGGGAGAGGAAGATTAACTGAGAAAGAGGGATGTAGAGAGATAGAAACACACATACACCAAATTATGCCAAACATTCAAAGAAAAAGGATGTAATTGTTTTCCCAAATCGAGTCAATGTTAAGTGAATCTTGGCTGAACTAATAAACCTGCCCCAGTGGGTGTAACATTAATATCAACGTGTTTCCGCTACCCCTGTATTTGATGTCTGGAGAAGGTAGTCGCATGAAATGGGTGATAAGGATTCATTTTGGATGGAGGGACTCTGTTTTTGGCTTACACCATCAACAGTTTTCTTCTTTATCTCTGTATCTCAGTGCCTCCTCTCCAATGTGTTCATGTTCTTTGTGGCTGTTTGCGTTACACACCACTCAACCCTACATCCTGTTGTGTTTCTCTTAGCAAGCTGCCCAGCTGGGCCAGAGCCGTTGTCCCCAAAATCTTCTATGTGACTGAGAAGGCTTGGAACTACTATCCATATACCATAACAGGTAGTACTCAACTAGTAATACACCATAACAGGTACTACTCAACTAGTAATACACCATAACAGGTATTACTCAATTAGTAATACACCATAACAGGTAATACTCAACTAGTAATACATCATAACAGGCAGTACTCAACTAGTATTATATCATAACGGGCAGTACTCAACTAGTATTGCAACATATCATGTAGTACTCAATTAGTAAAACACCATAACTAGAACTACTACTTTCGATACACCTTAAAAAGTACTGCTCAACTAGTAAGACACACTTACAGGTATTACTCAATAAAAAATACACCCTTAGTAGTACTAGTATTGCTAGTTAGTTAGAGAAGGACAAACATTAAACAAATCTTTCCATTGGTAGTAGCTAATTGATTTTATCTTACATTTTCATGCGCTGCTGAATTCTCGTCGTTTACTCTCTTCCTCTTCCTTTCTTCCCCATGGCTCCTGGAATGAATGTACTGCTGGGCATCCAATCAGAATACACTGTGAGTATTTTCAACTGATGATGGGATGCACACACACACACACACACACACACGCACACACACACACACACACACACACACACACGCACACACACACACACACACACACACACACACACACACACACACACACACACACACACACACACACACACACACATTGATAAATTGCCCCATGGCTCGATTTCATTCTTAAGGATCCGAGAGGTAGTCATGAAATAAATCTGTGCTAATCAGCCATGCTTGTTGACAGGCAACATGGATTCCATGAATCCATTAGGCCAGAGATGCCTTGAGTCAAAAATGTGCCTGGGAGAGGTTAAAATTTAATGGCCTCATCTCATCAAGAGGCAGGCGCAGTCAACCTCTCGGCTACTGTCTGCAAACCATTTAATAATAATATTAAAGTATATACAAATGATATAACCTTGTTATCTTATAACCTTGTTTACATTGTATTTAGTTCATTCAATCATTTGTATTCATTTTCCTTGCACCCGTCGATAATATCCTTTCATCTCTCTAAAATAGTGTTAAGTTAGTTAGCATTTGCAATGACCCTGCAGCCAAAAACATATGATTCGTACTGATGCCATGCTAAGCTCCTGACTTCTTTACTATGTTAAATCCATTAGTTACTTATACTTCGGGCAATTATTTACATTTATATTTAGGGCATTTAGCAGATGCTTTTGTCCAAAGCGACTTATAACCATTCATACACACGTTCACACACCGACAGCATCAACCATGACAGCCAGCTCATAGGGAGCAGTTCGGGTAAGCTCCTGAGCTGGTGCCATGCCGTAATTCCGACGCCTCATTGTTCCGACGTCTCAATGGTCCGAAATATTTCCCATTTGATCGACATGCCACTATGCCGACGAAAACGGAACCCATTGTTCCGAAGGGCCGTTTGTCCGATAAGTCAAACAAGGGGCGCATTAGGCCAACGGTTCAATATGGCGAATAGGCCTACGTATAAAGAGTTTTATACCTCCCTCTCTCTCTCTCTCTCTCTCTCTCTCTCTCTCTCTCTCTCTCTCTCTCTCACACTAAGCACCAAAATACAACCTAGGACTACATATCACGTTCACGATGAACATTGGAGAGCAAAGTGACAAAAGAGAGAGAGAGAGAGAGAGCCCGAGCGAGGTATAAAACTCTTTATATGTAGGCTTATTCGGCATATTGAACCGTCTGCCTAATGTGCCTCCTTTTTGAAAAGTCTGACAAAAGGCCCTTCGGACCAATGGGTTCCGTTTTCGTAACATTGAACCGTCGGCATAGTGGCATGTCGATCTAATGGGAAATATTTTGGACCATTGAGACGTCGGAACAATGAGGCGTCGGAATGACGGGCAGGCCCCCCTGAGCTACTGCCGCCACATTAGTTGTCTTGCGTCCTCGCAGACATGTCCATTTCCCCCGATCATGGAGTGCAAATTAAGTTGGCCTCTCCCGCCAAGGCTGTTTCCAATCATGGCTAACCCTCAAGTTTCTATGATGGTCATTCCCCTTAGTCTTCTTCCTTTGTTGTTGCTGCCCTTGATTTAAAGGTTTCATTCAAGATGCTTGGTTGATGCTCCTAGTGTGGCTTCTAATGATCATGCTCAATTTAAATTAAATACTTCTCCTGAAATAAATATTATGCTGAGGACAAAATATGCCATGTACCAACACCGTTGTATTACTCATTATGCATATTAAACAAATCTACAAGGTTCTTAAATCACCTAGAGCTATACTTCTATGGGTCTGACCGCCGTTATGGTCTATCCGCCTTGGAGGTTGTTCATCCTGGGACAAGTTGAGAAGTTTGTAGTCAACAGGTGAAATAAATACAATTAATATATAATTATACATTAATGATAAGATGGACGATTATGTTGGTTGGAAATGTCAGGAGACATACATTGTATATCCAATGACGGCACATCCTTGGGTAGAATTTCTCTGTGAGTGTCCTTTGGGATTGAACTGAAAAGTGTATAAATGTACAGATAGAAGAAAGGGGATTCCATTGTTAGATAGACAAGGTCCCTTGCTGACACCAGTCCATTTGGGAATGGGGTCGTTGGACAGTAGTTGTCCAAGGACATGCAAGAAACACACAGTTTCATTGAAATTACGTCAGCTAAAGGACGTCCTTCATAATATGGCAAAGTTAGTGCATGTGACTCTTCTATGCACTTGAAACTAACTCAAACGATACTGTATGCATGGTCGGTTGACCAGGAAAATAATGTGGTCCTGCATGCAAAACGTAAATACACCTTTACCTTGCCTAATGAGAACTTTGTTTTACCACGTCTCTAATGACAAACGCTTTGGCACTGATTATTTAGTCGATTGTTTTGTATGTTAATTACTAAACAATCAGAAAAAAAATTACGACGGTAATTAACTTATTATTAACATAATAACTAACAAACCAATGCTCATATCAATTGCAATGAGACGCAAAGATGACAAGATAAAATTACCAAGCTTCTTTCTAAGTGCAACACAGAGTAACTCACAAGGTAAACATTTATTTATAAATGTAGAATGACTTACAGAAATGACTTACATTTATTTGAAAAGAATAAAAAAGCAAAACACAATAAAAAAGCAAAACACTGCCACCGTAAACACGGTGGCATTGTTCCAAATGTTTCACAAGATCAGGCTTTAATAAACACTGCCTCCTCTTCCCCCTAGTTAGAAATCAACCTGACCTGCTCCGTGTTTTTATATCATGTCCTGCGGCTCTCTTCCTGAGGGTAGATTCCCTCAGGAAGCGGTCAAGAGACTCATACTGCAGCATCAGCATCTCTCTGGGTCAATTGACTAGAACTGATGAGAGGCAGTAGTAAGGATTGGTTTCCAGGTACATTACCTTGCCTGGCTGACCTTACTCCCTCCCAGATGTTAAGACATCTATACTAAAACCCTATTTCAGGTGATTTACCTTCACCACAAATAGATAATAATAATAATTGATCCGTTTTTTAGAGCGCTTTTCTAAATACTCAAAGACGTTTTTTGAAGACCCTGTTGGAGGAATAGTTGTTGAGTAGTGAGTAGTGAGGTCATGGCAGCCAGAAGAATGACAACTTGCTATTATCTAACGATTTATACAATTTAAGCTGATACTATTATCCAAAGTGACACCTTTTTGTGATACATGTCATTATGAGCAGAGAGCATTCATTCTCAGCAATGCCTAAATGTAGACTACGGCCAATAGGGGTTCAAGCCTAGGCCCAATCTCAATTCTCTTTTTTAGCCCTATGCCTAGTTTTTGAGTGGCCCTTGCTTTTGAATGGCTTCGACCTGCCCCTCGAAACAGAGGGCCAAGGGGAATTCTTCCCCTAAGATATGGGACAATCCTTCAAGACCCAGTTACGTCATTAGTAGTCATCAACAGCGTTTACGTAAAGAGACGCGATGAGTTTGTTGCTTGTTGTTTTGAGTCTCACAATACCAGCGTCAGCTGTATTGATTTTTCTTGCATTGGTTTTAAACCCCTTTTTGCCGTTGCCAGCGGATCTGGGAAATTTGGAAAAAACGAGTTTATTCAAGGCCGTTTTCAACTCCTTGGAATGCTGGTGGATGAGTTTGAGGTATGTAGAATATATTGCAAAAAGGTTTTGTTGTAGTTAGCCTACCTACACAACATGCTAATATAACTAACATTGATGTTGTAGGATCAATCCCTTTGTGATACACATAATGTCAAATAAACTTATATACTTTGATTTGTGTTTTGATCCCTGTGCAGATATGATAGGATAGAATACCGTACACATGCATTCAATATAACTAGTTTCAAGTAGTTAAAGTCTTTCCAATTCAGACTTTTTTTTCTTTTTTTTAATGAATTATTTCCTTTTCCACACAGCTCATTTTAGCTAATCTTCAAACCTGGAGTCCCTTAATGTAACATTGTTCAGACTCCAAAGACAACATCGTACAAGTTTCATGCCATTAATCGACATGCCATCAAAGGGGGGAAATTGGACATGGAAATATGTCCAGGACTCTCATGCACAATCATCAATGTTGTAAAGTTTGCTAGGTAGCAAGTTTCATAGCTGGAGCAATGCATACGAGCGATTTTGTGGTTATGCTTGTTATAAAGAAGATGCCTATACTGCATTGTAATGGAATAATGATAATGTGAGGGTGTTCTTTTTTCTTAATTTTATTAACATAGAAAACACTTACATTTGTGTTTTTCGATCCTCATCTTTTGCCGCCATCTTGCCTAGGATTTTCCTTGATTTTCTATTTTCTCACAAGGCATTGCAGGAGATTTCTCATAACCCTTGTTTTTTGGTGCGTCTCTCGAAAAATCGTACTTTCAAGGGCTAGTTAGCCCTTTCCCTGAGCCTTAACCCTCAATGAAACTACTATTGGGAGAGCCCTACCGCGAGGAGTAGGGCTAAGGGGGTAGGGATAAGGATAAGGGTGAATTGGGATTGGGCCTTGGTCCCGGACCAGAACACCCTAATCAAGTATTTTTCTAAAAACATTGACATGAACATAATAATAATAAACAATAAAACATTTTATTTTATAGAGCACTTTACATTCGAAAATCTCAAAGCGCTACAGAGTGAGAGAAAAAAGGGTTGTTAAAACATATAATACATATACAGTAAAAGAGAAATTAGCAAAAGGCTTTTTTAAAAGTCTTTAGGTTTAGTTTAAAATAAGCTGTAGTCTGTGGGGCCTTCAGGTTGTCAGGGAGGGCGTTCCATAGTCTTGGGGCAGCAGCGGAGAAAGCCCGATCGCCCATGGTGCGGAGCATGGTCTTAGGTGGTCTGAGGGTGCTTGCTGATGCAGAGCGAAGGGTGCGTGAGGTGGTCTGGGGCGTGAGGAGCTCCTGGAGGTAGGGGGGGGGGGGCATGTCCATGGATGCACTGGTGGATGAGGGGGGAGACCGTGTATTCAATTCTGAATGTGACAGGAAGCCAGTGAAAGATTTGAAGATGGGGGTGATGTGTTCATGTTTGCGCACCCTCATCAGGATCCTGGCAGTGCTGTTATGTATGTACTGGAGCTTCTGGATGCTCTTGCCAGAGATCCCGATGAGAAGTGCATTGCAGTAATCCAACTTGGTGGAGACAAAGGCGTGGACGAGCTTCTCTGCATCTGCCAGGGTGAGTGTAGGCCGGAGTTTGGCAATGTTTTTGAGGGCGTAGAATGCGGTCTTGCAGAGGTGATTGATGTGGGTGTCATAGTTCAGTTGCTGGTCCATTTTAACACCCAAGTTGGTGACAGATGTGGAAGGGGGAATGTTTTGGCCAGAGAAAGTGATATTGGTGATGCGGGAGGAGCGGAGCTGATGTGGTGTGCCGATGAGGATGACTTCTGTTTTAGAGCTGTTTAATTGAAGAAAGTTGAGCTTTATCCACGCCTCTATCTCATCCAGGCAGGTGGTCAGTGTGGATGTTGGCAGGGGGAAAGAAGAAGTTGGGGTGGTTCTGAGGTACAGCTGTGTGTCATCAGCATAGCAATGGTAAGATAACCCATGCCTGCTGATGACGCTGCCCAGGGGGAGCATGTAGATGGAGAAAAGGGTGGGGCCCAACACCGAGCCCTGGGGGACAACGCAGATGACACTGTGGGTGTTTGATTTTGCTTTGCCCTAATAAGGGATGGGTACGTAATGAATGGTACGTATTATAGCAAGCTTTCCAAAAGCATAGCAAAAATTTAAACAAAACACGGTGAACTGCTACTGAAGCTGAAGCTACCGGTCAGAAACCAATGCCCTCAGCATGGTTAAAGCTGCTACTGAAGCTAAAGCTACCGTCAGTAACCAATGCACTAAGCATGGTCAGAGCTGCTACTGAAGCTAAAGCTACCATCAGAAACCAATGGTCAGCATGGTTTGTTGTATCTGGGGCCACTACAGCAGGGCTGCTAATGAGGTAAAGTTAGATTTTGAAACCTTGCACACAAACAAATGACCTCCTAGACGCTGCCTACCCAACGCGATTTTTGTTTCAATAAAATCCTGGCTAAGTTTTAAAACATTAGAGATGACTAGTGATGTAACCGTTTTCCTTACCTGAATTAATGGACAGTTCGTCCTCGCGAAAACGTGCAGCGTCCGCTCTTTGGGTTCCTCCATGCTCAATAAAGTGCTTAATTCATGTAGCTCAAATTACATGGGATTATAAACGGAAGCATTATAATCCTCCCGCATTTCTTCAGACACTTCATGCGTGCAGTGTAGTCATACTTTTAAAAGCCTTGGTGGCGTCGTGTCTTGGCCCGCTGAACTATGGGAAGCCGAGTGTGCCACAATTCGCCTACAATTAAAGGCGATCTGACCAGCATTACGCCGTATTGAACGCCGTTCTGACCAATTTTACGCCGTATTTAACACCTTTCGACAAACCTTACGCCGTATTGAACGCCGTTCCAAACGCCGTTCTACAAACTGAACGCCATTCTGAACGGCGTTCAGAAATTCAGAGTTATATGCTAATGAGCTCCGCCCCTGTATTTTCTCAGGCTATAGATTTTAACTTTTTTTCACCCGATCATATGCATGGCTAAACACACAGGCAACACTGCTAGCTGCTTGCGTTCAGAGAGCGCTCAGAAAGGTTCAGAACGCATACTGAACCTTTCTGAACCGTGCTGAACCTTTCTGAACGCCGTTCTGAACGCTGTTCAGAACAGCATGCAGTTTCCCATGCGTTTTTCATTCTTAAAACGTTTGTGTAAAGTATAAAGGCAAAATAACAACAATAAAAATCACTGATTTCTGCTAAATTTTTTTAATAAAAGAAAATCTAGAAAGGACTACATTTTGAGACAGAAGAAGAAGAAAAAGTGTGTTAAACAACACTTAATAGGAAAAAGATAAACCAAAGCTGTCTGTGAACGTCGGACAAATGAAAATATATTTAAAAAGTCAATACAACTAAATCTCTTCCTCTGTTTTATTATTTTTCTTTATAACGTGCCTTCAGTCCCGCTCACACTTCCTCCATGTCTCCACCTGTTACTTCGTAAATCTCAGCCAGGGAGCTGAGATGCAACGCAAAGCCCAGCCAGCACGATGCAGACGCACATAGCCCACACACGAGAGAAATAGATGAGATAATAATATAATTAAACACAGTCATACAAACAGCACACATATGAGAGAAATAGGCTACACACAAATGCATACATACATGCACACACAGATAAAGCACATTTGTAAAATACACAAACATGTGCAACCAGAAAGAGAGGATTCCCACCAACACACACACACACACACACACACACACACACACACACACACACACACACACACACACACACACACACACACACACACACACACACACACACACACACACACACACACACACACACACACACACACAGGATAGACAAACAGAAATATACCACAGACATATAAGTATATAAGTATAACTAGAAACCAAACACTCCACAATGACATGCAAGTTCAGACTCAAGTATACAAACACACACAAACACGTAAAACCCTTATGTCTTATAATTGTCATATTATAGTATGTCTTATAATTAGGAAAGACATTACCAAGAGTCCATATCAATGCTGCAAACCGATTGATTATTTGTCTGGTCTGTCTTCCACCGACACACACACAAAAAACACACGCACGCCTGCACATCAACCTCTAACATAACCACAATTGGTTTTAAAATGATGGTAACGGTTTAATTTAATCAAGGTCCCAAAGACTAATATTATCGTGCAAGTACAATAAGTGTGTGTGTTAGTGCGTGCCGAGAGGGATAGAGAAAGCGAGAGACAAAATTAAGTGAAAGGCATGGAGAGTGATTAGAAAAGAGTGAGTGTGAAAGGCGAGATGACTGTGTGAGGGAGAGAAAAGGAGGGAGAGAGAGAAAGGGAGAAAGCCGTAAACCTACAGAGGGAGAGAGTAATCATCGCCATTCTGCAGTCATGGACAATACAACACAGTGAAAGAGCCAACACACACACACACACACACACACACACACACACACACACACACACACACACACACACACACACACACACACACACACACACACACACACACACACAATATATAATAAAAATTTTATTACATTTGTTACTGTTCCTCTAATTTCTCCACAGTGCTCATTTCTGCCCAAGTTTTCCATCCACATAGAGACCAAGTATGAGGACAACAAGGGAAGCAACGGCAAAGTGAGTATACACCACTATCACCCCACTGTATACAGGGGCTGACCTGAGTTGAAAACAACGGCCTGTCCACATCACTAGAGATTTCACTACCCCTTTGATTCTTCCATTTCACTTCAGTTCATCTTCAGTTCTCCTTGATGATTGCTTTGGATGTTCCTTGTAGGTTCAACCTTGATAAGATAATTAAACGATTAGCCTGCACTTCATTGCAAATATGTCTGATACTGAAACCAGGTGCAGAAGGCTGATTATTTATAACCCTCTCTCAAATGTTGCTTATATCAGTCAATGGTGACCTCTGGACCTGATAGGAAGAACCATAAAATCATCATTAATGAGAATATCCCTGTGCGCGCGCACACACATACAGACACTCACACACACAAACTGTTTATCTTTTGCCTTGCAGCATAGTTTCATCAGCCAAGTAACCCAACACAACTCTCTTTTGAGTCTAAATGTGAGGTAATAGCTCCCCTCAGTGTCGAGATGTGGTAGTTGCAAGCCCATCCCCATTTGTTCAGTGATGACATAATTCTGAAACTGCTTACTACTTTCTAATTTTTGTCTGCTTTCCTCGTTTATCTAATTTCCCACCCATACCCATCTTCCGTCGACGGTCGTTGGTATATGAAAGGTGCTGTGGGAATCACTGCATGCTAGCCAGTGTTTTTATGTTGCTGCTGTCTGAATCATGTAAACAGGAACACTTTCTGTGGCACCCCCATTCCGGTACTGAGCAATAGTCTGACATTATGTGAAGCGTCTACAAACGTTAGATATGCTGTCTGTCCTCCTTGTTCACCATAGTAAAAAAAAGGGAGTAAAATTTTCCAATCAATGCCCTTATGATTTCTGATCAATCAACAAATCGGTGTATTAAGCTGCAGTCCTCCTTTTCTCTTCCTCCTCCTCTCCTCTTTTGTTTCTCTTCAGATCTTTGGCGGTGAGCCAAGGGAGGAGGAGACGGAGGTGTGTTTTGTGGACATTGCATATGATGAGATTCCAGAGCGCCACTACAAGGAGTCTGAGGTAGGAGCGGCATGCAGTTGTGTCAGATATGCTATATTTTTTCTGCATTTTCTGAGGTAGGAGCACTACAAGGGGATGTCAGATACTCTATGTACTCATGTTTATTAATGCATCAGGATAATGTTTAATGTATAATTAAGAAGCAAAATGTATAATGTAAAGCACAATAAACAAGGTCACGCATGAAGCAGGGGGGTCAAGAATTCCCCTACAGGCGATTTTTGTGTGTTTTATGTGCCCACCTATGTGTTTACCTGTGTGTAGGCGTGCATGTGTGTGTGTGTGTGTGTGTGTGTGTGTGTGTGTGTGTGTGTGTGTGTGTGTGTGTGTGTGTGTGTGTGTGTGTGTGTGTGTCGATGTCTGTCAGGAGATGGGGGTTATAAAGCTAGGCTACTTTTAGACTTAGGAGTCGAGGAGGCACGGCATTGGTATTTTATAATTGAAGAACTTCCCCCCAGCACTACCTCTGCCGACCCCTCAAGTGGCCTGTCCAGCTGTGGCGGAGCTTCTTACCTGGTCTAAAAGCAGCACCTTGGTGCTGCTACAAACAGTGGTTGGTTGGAAAATTGCCTGCTTTAGAGAGCATCACTTTCAACGGGAGAGGAGGCGCGTGTGTGATTGTGTGTGTGATTGTTTGTGTGTCTGTGTGTGTGTGTGTGTGTGTGTGTGTGTGTGTGTGTGTGTGTGTGTGTGTGTGTGTGTGTGTGTGTGTGTGTGTGTGTGTGTGTGTGTGTGTGTGTGCGTCATTGTCATTGTGACAAATACTTCACTATCAGTAACATTAATATTAACATTAACTTTACCATGGGTTTTTCCAAATATAACTTTATGCAATTTATATTTGGGTTCTGGGGAAATTGTAAGAAATATTTATTGCATAAAAAGTCATTGGTTAGGCTTACTTTCTCTGCCAAAATTGAATTACAAAAGTAAGCCAATGCCAAGAATTCTTTGAAGCACACCACAGTGCAAGTGCTAGACCACCCACCCAACTGCTGGTTCCCGATTACGGTAGAATAAATAGATTTGTATTGAGAAAATATCCACAATAACTAGATAGCAATTCATGAAATTAATTTATTTGCATAATTTTATCTTAGACCCTTAGTGAAAATAAAGGCTGTTTGTACTTCATATATGTAAATTTGACCAATTGTGGTCTTTCACTTGTCAAAATCATGAGGACTAGGCTTGGCGGAACCTTCTGATGGTACACTTATTTCCGACAGATGGACTTCTCTGAAACACTTAGCGGAGATTCCCTTAAATCTCATTAATGGAACGGAACTCTAACTGAAAGTAGTGAGGCTAAGCGAAATAAGGCCGGCTTTAAGTTTAGCTTGGTCGATGGAATACCCCTCTGGTCTCCTTCTAATCTGAGCTTTGTTTATTTATGATTATGTATGAACATCTTGATGGAGGGCAGTGCAAAGAGATTCCCAGAGGTTGTAAAAAGAGCAACAGAACAATAACACAATATTCTGACAAGGGGCACTACCGTACCATTAATTTCAAGATATTTACTTCCCCCCATCATGGAGAAATTATGAAACTATCCTTGTTTTAAAATGCATTGCAGGCATAAAATGTTATATTTAGTTTCTGCTTTCATATAAGTTGCTACTAACACTTTATGACTTTATGTGGATTCATGCACCTCTTTTCCCAGAGGAGTCTAGCAGGCTACACACAACTGTATCTGCTAACTTTAACAGCAGGTTAATTTGATTCACATGTCCTGTGATCACTAGTGTGGTGAACGTCTATAGCGGTGCGCTGTACATATGTGAATGGAGCAGACCCCATAACCACCGTATGGTGTGCCACACAGTCCAGTTTATTGTTTATTATAAACATTATTATTATTTATTGCGGACTCATACGAGTTCCTTGGAATGCGCGTAAACAATAAACTTGACTGGACAGACCCCACAGAGTACCTCTATCGGAAGAGTCAGAGAAGACTCTTCTTCTTCAGGAGGCTCAGGTCCTTTGACTTGTGTGGCAGGCTACTAAAGATGTTTCATCTGTATGTGGTAGCCAGCACACTGTTCTTTGCTGGGGCGTGCTGGGGAGGTGCATCAAGGCTGGGGAGTCCAACAGACTTGGTGAGGAAGGCCAGCTCTGTTGTAGGGCTAGAACTGGACAGTCTGGAGGTAGTTGTGGAGAGGAGGAGGAGGGACAAATTCAAGTCCATCCTGGGTAACCCCTCCCATCCCCACTATGCTGAGCTGTGGCAGATGGGGAGCCCTTTTCACCACAGATTCATTTCCCATAGGTGCAAGACTGCAAAGCAAACCATTAGGCTGCAAAGCGCCTCATTAGGCTGCAAACAGCGCCTGATTTATGCACGTGTATGTGTATGCATATGCATGTGTGTGTGTTTATGTATATGTGTATATATGTAGTTAAATAGTTTGCTAATAAGCAAAAAGTAGACCCAAGTGATCTTGAGGGTGTTTTATTACCACCGGACCACCACCGATTTGGGAATCTTTGATTTTGGGAATACTTAACAAAAAGTATTACTTATTAGTACAATTGTAAACCAACAGTTACTACAAGTGTAGTTCAATTCGAATAAGTAGCACCACAGATTTTGGAATTGTAAACAGGCTGTCACTTAACACAATTGTAATCATGCAGCCACTTACTGCAAGTATGATTTAATGTAAAGTAAGTGGAACTAAAAAAAAAAAGGAATTCTGATATGAATGTTGACATTCTGTGGGCAAAACCTTTAAAAAAAAAGAATGTCCGTTAATGCATACATTTTTATTAATCAAGTTAAAATAAGATTGCGTTAACACGTTATTATTGTGCTAATTTTAACGACCATAATATATATATCTGATCACTGGGCCACTTGTCTTTGTTTACATTTTCATTTATACACTTTAATATACTGTGAAGTACTGGTACTTAGCCCCTTAATAATTTACACTCTACACTTTAGAATTTAGAATTTATATTGTTCATACCGTCTGTTTTGTTTGCCATGTTTGTTCTGTTTAATTTGGGCATTTACTTTAGGATTTACTTGAACCTCTATTTCTGTTTTCATTAATACTTTGATTGTGTTGTATTTTATCCTGGGCTTTCCACTGCCCCTGGGCTGTTGGAACAAAGGAATTTCCCCTCCGGGGGATTAATAAAGTTCTTATCTATCTGTCTTGTCCGACTGTGGGACTGCATTGAGAAGGGTGCATTGCACTCGAGCTGTGTCAGCAGAACACACGTCCCCCCTCAATGCTACCCCATGATGTATACAAACACACACACACATAGACACACACA
This sequence comes from Gadus macrocephalus, assembly GCF_031168955.1. Taxonomy (NCBI): domain Eukaryota; kingdom Metazoa; phylum Chordata; class Actinopteri; order Gadiformes; family Gadidae; genus Gadus; species Gadus macrocephalus. Next base: position 11,587,741 of record NC_082383.1, on the reverse strand, counting down.
AACACACACATACATACATAAACAAACACACGCCAACGCACAGACACACACACGCTAGGACTTATTAGCTAGATGCCAGAGTAATGAGCCTGTAGTGGTAACAGTGATGTAAGCTACTTGATGCTGCCACACACCTTGCATCACTTGGCTCCCCTGTTACAAAAATACACAGACACACACAGGGACGAGTGGAAGTGAGCACAGTGCAAATGGGAAAGAGAAAGGTGGGTAAGTGTTTTTGTGTGTATGCTTGACTCCATGTGTTTATGTGTTCTGGTTTCTCTTGTACATTGTTTTGTTTGTTTGTTGGGGTGCAGGACCTTCGGTACTTCAAGTCTGAGAAGACCAACAGGGGGGTGCTGAAGGAGGGCTGGATCGAAAGCCAGGAGCCCATCATGTGTTCCTACAAGCTGGTCACAGTCAAATTCGAGGTCTGGGGGCTCCAGACCCGGGTGGAGCAGTTCGTTCACAAGGTTGGAGCAAAGCCATTGCGTGCATGTTTCTTTCAGTGTCAACACTGTGTTTTAAGCAATTTTTCAAAGCTATCCAAAGTTACCCATAGAACAGTGGTTCTCTAACTTAAAGATTTTTTTCAGATTTTAATTATGACTCCCATACATATGGATATATACGCTAACTGGGGGGCGGGGGTATATGGGGACATGTTTGAAATACGTTTTGTGTAATAAAATATTAGATATAGGTTATTCATTAAACAGAACATAGCCTACCCTGATTATAGTCCCTCAAATCACTGAACCTAGATTATGACTATAAAAGGCACATTTCTAAATAGACTGGTTATGAAAAATGCACTATAATGCCGAAACTGATAATCAAATGAATGTCATCCATGCTTGGTTTTTAGTGACAGCAGCGTCCATAGCAACCACAATAGCAACGATAATAAAAACATAGGCATGGTGTGACACTGGGTTGAAGTGATGTGGTTAGTTTCATTTACCCTTTGTAGCATTTGTTGTTTCGTTTTTTTAAGATACATTTTTGCATTTTAATGCTTTATCATAGAGTGAGACAGAGAGGAAGGTATAGGGGGGGACATGCAGGATTCAAACCGGGGTCACTACATTCAGGGCTGGGCCTCTATTGTACACGCTCTACACGGGGAGCCACCGGGGCACCCCAGTATTTGTTGTTTTTACGTATACATAACTAGAAGGTGCACTGTACTATCCGCTCACCCCCTCCTTCTCAAGTGGAAGAAAATCTTCCAATTGAAATGCGTTTGTTTAATGTCGTTCAGTCCAGCACGAAGAAAGTCAGAGAAACCCTCCCCTACAAAATGCATGGGTTTAAATGGCATTCTGTGTAGCACAAAAAGTCAGAGAAACGCTTCCATTCAAAATGCATGGGTTTAAATGTCGTGCACTGGGAAACAACTCAATTGACTTATTTTCGTGACTATGAGCGTGACACCAGGTTGTACTGCAACATCAACGTCAAATACAGGAAACATTGATGTCACTGCATCGGTGGGCAGAAAGCCTGCAAGGTTGGAAATCTCAGGGTTCCATTGTCCAGATTATATTCTGCCTGTCCTCCTATACAGACATAAAAACACAGACACACAGCCATACACACACTTTTAAACGACAGAGGAAATGACTTATACTATTCATCTTCCATTTCTACTGCTATTCTCTTCACCACTTCCTGACCACCGAGTCACCATGCCATGCATGCATGCGTGGCATACATTGAAAATTGAAGAATTTATTAAACTACACTTTGCGCAGTGTTATCATTGTAATCATCATCGACGTCATCCTTATCATCACCATCATCATCTTCATCAAAACACAGAAATTTCATTATCCCAATTATCCTTACAATTATTTAGCTGATGCTTCTGTCCCAAGCGACTTACAATAAGTGCATTCCACAATGAAGACACAACCCAAAAAGTGCAAGAATAATTGGAGTTCATAAAATCAAATACGCAGACGGTTTTGATTGCTACGTTATTTTAAGAAGAAGTCTGAACAGATTCGTTTTCAGACTGCAGTCAGAAGTAGGGTTTCAGCAGCGCTGATGTCGGCGCCACTGACATCAGTTCTGACATGCTGTTCTCCCCTTTTGGAGCCTGGATAGCAAACAGTTGAGATTTTGTTAAGCGGAAGCTGAGGTCCACTCGTGGTGAGGGATTAGTAAGGATGGGCCAGTACGTTAGGCAGCATTGTGGGCAGGTACTAGTGACTTGAATTTGATCAAATGGCCATCAGTAGCCAGGTTAAGGTGTTTTGCAGCGGGACTGCAGTGGCCTCCAGGCGCTCTTCTCTGGCCCATACTGTGGTTCCCTTAACAGACACCATACTATCACAAACTGATCGTGTATTTATTCCCTCTGCTCCCCTCACTCCCTGCTGAAACTTCACAAATGTTTGTTAAATTGAATTCTGTGAGAACGTTGTTCTCTTTCGTGCCTATTGTTCTCTTTGCCTTCTATTATTTTTGTATTTTGCCTGCTAAATTACTCATATACATTAAATATTATATTTAAAGGAGCATTTCACCGGTGGAGGCATGAATATGTATTGAAATTGGGTCCTATATGTAGTCGAATAATAAAATAAAATTCTAATTTGGTGCCGTCTTGACCGAGAAAAAGGCAGAAAGTGACTTTTTGGTGCTTGTGGATTGAAGACAACAACTCCCACCATGCACCACGATGCACAGCTTCGCTGGCCACTCCCACTGATCTAGATCTCCGCCTATCGGACTCCTCGCTGTTACATCTACCAAGCTGATACCGCAAGACTGCTTGAAAATCATTTCACACAACATTTCTAGTGAAGATCCAGTACCTTCCGTCATTGTACCTCAGTTTTATCAACAGCGTCTGTTAGCTTAGCTTCAGACGCTGTGGATGTTAGTTTCTGCTGGTGAAGTCCCAACCACTGGCACTGCTCCAATAGGTCTGTAGCGTCAGTGGGTCAGTGCTTGTAGTCTTACGAGAATCCTCCCCTCTTACACTTCCTATTTACTTCTACGCAAAAATCGTCATATTGCGCCATCTTAAACAGGAAGTGTTGGAGATCGATACGGATCTCTCCAGTCTCTTCAGAAAATAAGGGAATGATGCACGACCATTCAAAAATATGACTGGGTTTCTAACGCTACAAAGCTTAATGGAAATGGGTGAAGTTTCCCTTTAAGTATTATTATTTTGTTTTCAACACGCTGCTTGTTGCTCCTACTTTTTGCACCGAACTTGAGTCCAAACCTTACTCTAACCGTAACAGCAGGATGCTGTGTAATGTGGGAGAACTTGAAGGTTGAAGACAAGCCAGGATGCTGCATTCAGGATGAGCTGCAGAGGGCGAATGGCACATGTAGGCAGACCAGCAAGAATGGTGTTGCAGAAGTCTAGGCGCGAGCCTGGACCAAGATCCTTCGTTGGCTTCGGGGTGAAGTAGTAAATATTGATGGAGATGACGTGGATTGGAGAAGGAACATAAGCTTAGTTTTGGTCTACATTAAGCTGCGTGTGTTAAGTCAACTCTCCATTGATAGATGTTGATCAGACACGCATAGATCCGTGCTACCAACTGGGTTTGAGACCAGGAAAAATGCAGAATTATTTATGTGTCATCTGCATAGATCTGGTAGGAAAAGCCATGTGATTGAATGATATAACCCAGGGGCATGGTGTACAGAGAAAATATGATGGGACCCAATACAGAGGGACTCCAGTAGTGAGACTACAAGGTAGGATGTGAAGAAAGAGAGTGCAGAGCCTGAAATTCCATGTTTTTGGAGGCAGGAGAGGAGAATCTGGTGGTTCACTATATCATAGGCCGCTGAAAGGTCCAGCCGAATGACAGAGAATGAGAGGGAGGCTATTCTAGCTGTGGAAAGCCAGTATGTCACGGCAAAGAGAAGTTTAATTTTAGTGGCCTTGGATCCAGACTGGTGATGGCCCAGAAGGATATCCTAGTGGAGGTATGCAAAGAGTGTTTGCAATGATTTTTTTAAATTAGGGAATTTGAAAGACAACCGTTTATCCCACCCCTTGGATTGAGCCGTGCCAATGGAGTGTTCCCAGACCAAACATCTTGATGTGGGTCTGGCTTGCCAGGTTAGGGTGGTAATGCAGATTCTGGGGAATACAAAGGGGGGGGGGGGGGTGAAGAGGGAGAGAGTTAGATAGAGTTAATGGAGAGGAGAGAGCTAATGGAGATAGTAGAAATAGATCTGACTTCTCTGTCTGGAGGTCCCTGAAGCAAGATATCTGCAGAAGTCAAAATGCATCATCATCACCATCATTACTATCATTGAACTGCTCACACCTGCTCACCCACTGCTTATAATTTATTGATGAATATGGGTTCGGCTTTCATGTTCGTGCTCTGTGTGTATCTTCTACTTCATGAGACCATACTCGTTCCCATCCTCTCGTTATTACCCTTTTTTATTATATAATTTATATATTATAATATATATGTCTCTTTCAGGTAATCCGAGATGTCCTGCTTCTTGGACACAAGCAGGCGTTTGCCTGGGTGGATGAGTGGATCGGTAAGTACCGTGATGGTGGTGGTGGTGTGCTATCCATGCATCTCCATCACCGTCACAATGACATCCATCTCATCCCTGTACATTGTTGTCCGAGTGACAAGTCCTCCGATCCCTGTAAATAGTTTCCCCCATGACAAGCCCTCCAATCACTGTACACCGTGACAAGCCCTTCGATCACTGTACATTGTTGTCACGAAGACAAGCCCTCCCATCACTTTACATTATTTTCCCAGTGACCATCTCTCCCATCCCTGTACATTGTTGCAATGGTGACAGGCCATCCAATCCCTGTACATACGTGACCTTAGTTCACCTCATTGTTGTTTTGACCAATTGACAAACAGAAAGTCGGACAGTATTAGTAAACAAGTAAAGAGAGTCTGTAGCGGTTTCAATACAACACTGCACAAAGAGTTAATGTTCGGTATAATATATCTGTAGAAAAAGAGCAAACAAGACCTAATCTCACAGCCCTCTTTTAGTTTTTGGCTTTCGAGCCCAAGCTCTGTACCATCTCCCCCCAGATGCTCTGCTATAACATAGTAGGAAAGCTGGATCGGAGATGACCCGAAGATAACGCGAGGGTTGTGACCCATGATATATGCATGACACCAGCCTACCTCAGTTTAAGGTGTGATCCCCTCTAGGGATGTTAACCGATGACCGTCTGACCGATGGATGAACGTATCAATGTTAACCGATCAAAATTGTCGCTTGTCGGTAAAAAAAAAGGAAGAAAAAAAGATGATCAGATGAGGTGACTTATTGGAAGTTGGACGGCCCACTGTTTGATGTCTCCTCATGTCTTAATTATTTCAGCATGCGAGCGGCGGAGAATATGATCTCTAAATTATTATGGACAGTAGACTAAACAACTAAAGTGTTTCAATTCAAACACAGGTCGTGCCGCGGTTAGAGCCACTGCCTCTCACTCTGAGAGTGTGTGTGTGTGTGAGTCGGAGGCAGAACGGGAGAGAGATAAGCAGAGTTACGAAATAGCAGGCGGCTGGCGCGGCTCGAAATGGCTGTTATTTCAAATAGCACATTTTAATTTGATCGGTTAACTGTTAATGTAATTGGTGGCCGGTCAAGAATATTTACATTTTCGCCATCCCTAATCCCCCCCCCCCCCCCCACCAGACATGACGACGGAGGAGGTGCGGGAGTACGAGCGTGCCACCCAGGAGGCCACCAACCTCAAGATCGGCACCTTCCCCCCGGCCATCTCCATCAACGACACGCCCCTGCCCTCCAGCGGCCATGGTCCCAGCAGCGCCCCCACCACGCCCCTCACCACCGAGCCCCCCGACTTCCTGGCCGTGCCCAAGGACCGCCCCAGGAAGAAGTCGGCGCCGGAGACCCTGACCCTGCCCGACCCCGCTCGCAGGAACTCTGGGTTCCGGCTGCCCAGCATCTTCTCCTGGAACTCCCCCCCACAGCCGGAATGAGAATGAGGCCCCGCCACACCCGCTCTGGTGTTGACCCTGCAACCACCAACACCACTGCCACCACCACTACGCTGAGGGCCCTCTGTGTGCCACTCCACAGGGATGAAGATGTCCGTCCAGCACGTTTCACTGTGAATATGTTTCCCCTTTGCAGCCAGTGAGTAGAGAAGACTTCTCGCTGTGTGCTTGGTGGGCCCTCCCTTCCTCCAACCCTCCTTCCCTTCCTCCCTCTCTCCCTCTGCCCCTTGTGGTCATATCGTACAGTATTGTGCACTTCTACAAGGGGGTTATATCAGTATAGTTGTAAAGATCTGATCTCGTATGAGCCCTCCCATCACTTTAAATTATTTTCCCAGTGACCATCCCTCCCACCTCCTTCCCTCCCTCCCTCCTTCCCTCCCTCTTTCCCTCCCTCCATCTGTCCCTCTGCCCATTGTGGTCTCCTTCGCAGATCAGCTGGTGTCCGAATACCTTCAGCCGTCTCCACCTAAGTGGGATTCTAACAGTGTGCTCCTTGGCAGAGGGTGACCTCCTCCACCTCCAACTCCTCTTTAGACAAGGAGTCAGTCGCCCTGAGGGGGAGTTGGGCAATGTGTACCAATCGTTTGAATATGGTACGCTACATGTTGGTGCATATCGTACAGTATTGTGCATTTCTACAAGGGGGTTATATCGGTATAGTTGTAAAGATCTGATCTCGTATCATCCCGCTGACTTCTCAGCCCAGCTCTTGTTTACCAGGAAAGCTTAACGATTGATTGATTGTAAAAATAACGAGGATACTGGCGCTATATTTTATTTCATGCTTTGCATGTTTCTACTTCGAAGTTGTTACTTGTGATCTGAGATTTCTATGCGGATTATTAGACTGTGGAAAGATTGCTTAGGCTATTGACTATTGAATTTATTACAGTAGGGACTTTTTCTCGAAAAAGTGATGTGATTGTTTTCGTGTAAATATGTAAAGAGCTATTGATTTGCCGTTTGTTAAAAAAAAACCTGTTTTCATGCTGCTATGAAATTACTTACGCATTTTAGAGAAAGGCTTATGCTCTCACTTTCCTCAATGTCATCAATGGAGTAAAGCCATGTATAGTTAAAATAGCTCTAGGTCACACTACATAACCGATGCTTGCATTCACATATTTTGCAAATAAATGTATTTATGTTATTCTCTCTATGACATCAGTGGAATAATTCCTGGATGTTGGGATTTATTTGATCGTTCGATCAATTGGTACATTGTTAATTTGTTGTTTTACAAGCAGTTGTTTTTTTCTGACGCATTAATCCATTTCAACCAACACTGTCCTGTTCTTGTTGTGTTTTGTATTGGCAAAATAAAAATATTGTTGATACTTATTATACAATGAATTTTGTGCTTTTTGATGAAATGCCAATCTAAATTGTAATAAATTAAATTCAATGAGGGCATTTATGATCTTGCTTCTGGGTCTTTTTAAAGCTCAAACATCACTGAAGCTTAAGCACACTATTTATTATGCTAATATGCAATAGACACCTAGACACGCAATAGTCCGTGACGTACCGGATGCAGAAATATTCTCGTTTTCTAGCATTGTTCGCATTGTAGCATCACGAACGAGTACACTCGCATTGTTTACCGACCATGGAAGTATAAGTTACTAACCCCCCCGATCATTCTCTATATGTGATCTTTAAATTACACTCCTCCTGCCGTCTGGGCAACAATTATTATTTAACAATAATTAAAATTATATATAATTTATATTATTTTTGATTCGTTTGTCAATTTTTGACCTTCTAAAGAAAAAACTAACCTTGTATATACATTTTCATTTTTGTATTTTAAAACAAAAATCTTAATTACAACTCGTTTTTTTATATATTTTTCTGTTCCTGAAAACGACAATCAAATGACAATATTGTAGCGCCGGGGTTATGTTTGTTGTTTTGTTATACGACTGCTATTGGTTGATGTGTTCCCATCATGCTTTGCAGTGCGGAAGTTAGGGGAGGAGTTAAAAAGTTGTTGAGCTTTATTGTGGTAACGGGGTGCTGTTGAGCTTTGTTGTGGTTACGGTGGACTCGGGATTTTTCAATAAAGTCACTGAAAGAATATAGCACGCCTCTGCTTTTGATATTCGCCACAACATATACACAGACCCATCAGATCGGAAATACAACAGAAATACAATTGTGAGAATCTTTTTATTTCAATATTCAGAGGAAATCGGACTACTGTATGTAAATAAGATTAAAGATGTCTAGGAAGTATAACTGATAACTGTAAATGGCAGGTGTACATTGCTTTTGATGGAGTCATAATGTCATTTAATTGTAAGACTTTTGGTTCAAATCCTATTTCTTACTTTATTGATCTTCATAAATATGTAAGATTGCTCCATATAACATCAACAACGTAGTAAACGTATGTAGGCCTAGAAAAATACAGTTTAATGTTATTGCTAAAGAAACAGATTCCTTCCAACTAACTATACGAAAAATGCAATCAATAATTTATATAAAAGTAAATGGCTACATATCGATAATACACCAACATTGTTAACTGTTATACATAGCTAAACAAGAATGTGACTACAGTAACTACCAAGATTAAGATTTTATCGTGTATATATATATATATATATATGTAGCAGGGTGACCTGTATTTCTCCAATATACCTGTTTCAGCCTCAGTCACCTCGTTTTTACCTGTATTGTGGCCACTACGCAACGGTTGCTCTACCGGATGGCGTCGTAACTAATCCCTGGCACTCAGCTGACAGGTTTTTTTTGTTTCCTCTTTGGGTGCAGTTCAATAACTGCCCCAACTTCCTGTAAGACAACCTGATGTGTCTGGATATCCAATGCCCTAATGTGGTCTCTGTGCTCTTTCTTTTTAGAGTAGTGTTCCTGTCCGGGCCGTATCTTTGGGAGGCGCGGTTTGGTGGTTTGCGTGTACTTGCATGTAGATGAGTAGGGTGTTACCTGCTCAATTCATACATTTTTACAATTGTTTATTAATAGTATTTTGTTCTAGGACCAGCATTGGTGGAGTTGGAGACAGTCACATTCTGGCGCTGTCGCTTCAGTGCTCCTATTTTCATCTCATAGAATAATAACATGACTTTTTTTCAACCATTTAAAAATAAACTTTTGTAGACTTGAACTGGAAACACGTCTCTGTAAGTCTTTACACAAATCTGTATTATAAATGTTGTTGGTTTTTGTACTATTGGTGCGGTCACATTCATATATATAAATTCTGATAAGATATGGACATCCCCAACTCCAATTACATCAACATGCCAATACTTGTGTGCTATTAATCATTCACATAGACCTATTAAGAAATAATTTGGTACAGTACTATAAATTAATCTGTAACGTAAAGCTATTTTCTAACCAACAATGTCCCTGACTGACACATATCCCCGTCACGTAGGGACTAGGCTAATAACATAGACTAGTACAAAAAATGTGACTGTGAAAAAGTTACTTCCCTTGAGCGTGGTAAAGTTGGTTTTATATTGGACGTTGGATATTCGACACATTTGAAAAATCTATTTAGCACTGGCTTTGATGTAAAAATTTGTGTCTAACCAACTTAGATGTGTTATTACAAGGCCTGTCTATGTAAAGCAAAAAATGTTATACAAAAAAAAAAAAATTTGATTTTATATAATTTTTTAATGTTGATAAATACTTTAAAACTATTATGTGGCCTCACGTTTTTTACTTACCCTTTTCAAAACACATAGGGTGAACTCAGCTAACTGTCCTACACATAAAACAAAGCTTATTCTCAAAAAAAAAAACACCCTTTGATTTTATACAATCTTTAAATGTTAAATGCTATAAATCTATTATGCGGTTTGACCTTTTGACCTGCCCATATCAAAACACATCTGGTGAACCCAGCTAACTGCCCCACACATAACACAAAGCTTATTTTTTCCAAAAACCCACCATTTGATTTCGTAAATATTTTTTACTCTGAGAAAATGCTATAAATCTATTATGCGGTTTGACCTTTTGACCTATCCATATCTAAACACATCTGGTGGACTCAACTAACTGCCCCGAACATAACACAAAGCTTATTTTTTCCAAAAACCCACCTTTTGATTTTATACTATTTATTTTATGTTAAAAACTGCTATAAATCTATTATGCGGCTTGACCTTTTGACCTACCTAGTCTGTTTCTTTTGGGAACATGTTTGATAAACATGTTGCTTGTTTCACATAATCTTACTACTATAATAGCAGGCCTGTCGCACCAGTTACTCAAGTTGGTCAGTGATTACACCTTAGTTGATTACACCAGATGTGTTTTGATATGGGTAGGTCAAAAGGTCAAGCCGCATCATAGATTTATAGCCTTTTTTAACATTAAAAAAATAGTATAAAATCAAAAGGTGGGTTTTTGGAAAAAATAAGCTTTGTGTTATGTGTGGGGCAGTTAGCTGAGTTCACCAGATGTGTTTTGATATGGGTAGGTCAAAAGCATTTTGTGCTTTACATAGACAGGCCTTGTAATAACACATCTAAGTTGGTTAGACACAAATTTGTATATCAAAGCCAGTGCTAAATAGATTTTTCGAATGTGTCGAATATCCAACGTCCAATATAAAACCAACTTTACCACGCTCTTCCCTTGTGTAAATTCGGATGTCTGCTTCGGAGCCAGCAAACCGCTGCAGTCCAAACTCTCGCTGGAGACGTAACTCCTGTAGCTCCTTTCTCAGCTCCTGTACTTCATTTGAGAAGCTTTCATCAGCGGAAGCGGACATATCCATGGCAGCCGGTTCAGGGACAGAGCAGTAGTCTTGATCGTTGAAAAGGAGATCAACTTCATCTTCCGGAGGGGCAGTTTCACGAACCGATCCACTCTCTGCCAGACTGCCACACGCCGCGCCTTGGGGTTTCGACTTTATACTGGTTCCACTCACAAATGGTCGCCACGGCACCTTTTGTAAGTCTCCTTCGACCCTGAAGAGTAGTTGGCTCAATCATCTTGTCAGAACTAAAGTGTCTGCTACAGACCTTAGAGTGAGTGGTGATGACATATTTATCCCGGTGTATGTTTACAATCCATTGACTCCTCACGTCAGCTTGGCTCGGAAAGCCATGGAAACGTAATACCCCTTTGGATTTGGCTGATACTGTACAGTGAGAGACACAGCAGTGCTCGTCGTAGGTTTCTCCTGCCTATAAAAAGGAACCGTTTTTAAAAATGTTTGCAGCCTTGATTCATGTCTAAAGTGTATCAACGTCAGCTGGCTAGCGCGATAAACACACAGACCGGAACCGGCCGAGCTGTATTATTTGAAACAGGAAGTACGTCACACAGTTTAGTGCATACACCGTATTGTAGGATATTATGGGTGGGTTTTACTTTGAAAGGATATACCCGGAAGTCGGATTTGGGCGTGATGTGTTTGATAGCTTCGTAAACGCTGGTTCCTCTGATCGACCTTGCTTTTAATAAGAAAGTTTCATTATGGATTGTGTCTAAAGTGAGTTACTTCATGCATGTGCTTCTGGAGTATAGTGTCTAAATATCATGACCGTTGTCATGGTACCCATTTAGCTTTGTCACTCGTGGCTTTTTCAAGGTCCGCCGGTTAAACGGTCCACGATTCAACCTTGTGTCAGTTCTCTGTTTACCGAGTTAAATAATTTGAATGTGAACCAAACTATTTCACATTACAAAATATTACATCTTCGGACAATAATAGCTTTCCCAATGAAAGCTTGCCTATTGTAGAAGATAGCATTACATTGAATTTCGAGCCCCTGGTTTTTTATTACCTGTATGTCTCACTTTAGGGTTCTTCTAACGTGGAGTCAGTCGTGGAGGGATGGTTGGTTTTGACCCTGGGGCCCCTGGCGTCGTCCTGTCTCCAGAAGAGGCAGCGCTAGCTGGGTCTGGTGCTGGGATGGTCACTCGAGCGCTCATCAACCCGCTGGATGTCGTCAAAATTAGGTTTCAGGTAAATGGAAGGCTTCACCTGTTAAAGCATTAAAACACATATTTTGATTTCCAAAACGGTGTCTGTCAAGGTGTCATTTATCGTCGTTTAAATGAAAACCTGCCAACCTTGACTCATTCCAGTAAGGTCATTTTCCATTGAATAATAGCCTATCATCTGATCTTATTAGGCAATAATAATTGATAAGGCAATAAATTAATTTATAAACTGCTACGTCAAGAGATATGGACATCATCTGTAAGCGACTAACTACAAAGACAATAGCCTGTATTTATGATGATGACGACATAACAATCGATAGTTACGCAACGCAAGATGGAAATAAAATGAAAAAAATAAAAACAAAAGCATTAATAACATCTCTTGTTTTATTACTCATTGTGTACACACAGTATAATGCGTCATATACTCAATTGGCCGCCTTCATGATGACTATTGTTGGCTCTTGCAATACACATGCATGTCAAATGTAACACTCCATCATCCTACATCTGGAGGACATTAATGATGATATTTTTCCACCTCCATAATCCAAAAGTGTTATGAACATGTTGTCACCTGTTTGCTATTTCCCATCATGTGGTTGCCTTTTTTCTCTGCCCGCAGCTCCAGATAGAACGTGTGTCTTACCTGCATCCTGAGGGGAAGTACAGGGGCCTGCTGCAGGCCTCTCGCTGCATCCTGAGAGAGGAAGGCCTCCCGGCTTTCTGGAAAGGACACTTCCCCGCCCAGCTCCTCTCTGTCTGCTTTGGGGCTGTTCAGGTTGTGTGTGTGTGTGTGTCTGTGTGTGTGTGTTAATGCTATGGCATTGTATTATTTATCCTATCACACATATATTTAGATATAAAGATTTATATTTAGGGCATGATATTTTATTTATATTTAGGCCACATTTGTCAGAAGAAAGGAATTATATATCGCTGTTGGTACAGTAAAGATGTTCGTTGAACCAAGTGTAAAGCACTAACAATTGTTAGGTTAACCCATTCCCCTTGTAAGATAGCTACTATAAGATGCTACACAATGCTACGTTTTTAACGACGCAAGGACCTACAACATACAATAAGTGCCTACATTGAGTACCAGGACGTACAACATACAATAAGTGCGTAAGATGGGTGTGGGGGGTAAGGGGGAGGCTATGCAGAGTCTAGGGGAAGTCACTGAGCAAGTGAGTCCTGTTCGTAAGCTGATGAGCGCTTTACCAACCTGACATCGGCACGGAGCTCGATCCACCACTGCGGTGCAAAAGAGCTGTGACTTCAATGATCGACCTTTGCTGGCTCTTAGCGATGGCGGTACCAGGTGTCCAGCTGAGGTAGTTGAGCGGAGCGCTCCAGCTGGGGTATGGGGTCTGACCAACGCTTGGAGGTAGGCAGGGGCAGTTCCATTGGCCGCCTTGTAGGCCATCTTGAATCTGATTCGAGCTAATACAGGGAGCCAATGGAGATCACGGAAAAGGGGGGTCACATGGAAGAATTTTGTCGAGGCGGGAGATGACGATATACAGTATATGCAGGGATAGTCTGGTGGTTAGGGTGTAATACTCCCAGCCAAAAGGTTCTGTAGGTAGTTCAGTAGGTATCCTCGATCAAGCTGCTTAACCCTTGCCTGCATGTATTTGAATCTTTTCTTATTTGTTATGCTATAAAATCAGTCACAAAAAGTAAATAACTTAAACAATCCCAATATACCTTACATTTCCTTCGTACCCTAGTATTACTCACAAATACAAATACAATTTGTCTATCCCTCACAGTTTGCAACCTTTGAGTTCCTCACTGAAGCGGTGCACAAGTCTACGCCGTACGACAGCCAGACGGCAGGGATTCACTTAATCTGTGGCGGTCTGTCGGCCTGCTCTGCCACGCTGGTCTGCCAGCCCCTGGACACCCTGAGGACACGCTTCGCTGCCCAGGGAGAGCCCAAGGTGGGACAGATCCATGATTTGAGTGGGTAAAATAGTGACCATCCCTAACATGACCCTGATGGTGTTGAAAACTCTTTTTGTAAAGGTAGTGGTGCTTCTAGGGTTGGGTATTACTACCAATGCCAGTTCATGGGTATATGCTTCTTAATACTTTGAATGTAACGGAACCCAGGCCTAGCTGCTATACAGGTGCTTACTGCTATGAACTCCCTCTCCTTGCCTCAGGTGTACCATAATCTGCGACATGCCGTGTCCACCATGTATCGCACCAGCGGTCCGCTGTCGTTCTACCGGGGCCTGGCTCCCACGTTGGTGGCCATCTTCCCCTACGCCGGGCTACAGTTTTTCTTCTACAGACTCTTCGGTCAGCTTTTGTCGAAGAACTCAGAGGCCGGGAATTCAGGCGGTAAGTGGTGGCTAATAAACAGTTTAACAAAATAATCCAAATGTTTATTGCCAGGTTTGCATATTTGAGGATAATTCAAGATACATCTTAACTGGATATTAAATAAAGTTATTAAATATGTATATTATTAATTTTGTATTAAAAATGTCATGTATTAGTGTATAGACATAAGGTGGTATAACTGGTAATAACTTTATTGTGTGTGTGTGTGTGTGTGTGTGTGTGTGTGTGTGTGTGTGTGTGTGTGTGTGTGTGTGTGTGTGTGTGTGTGTGTGTGTGTGTGTGTGTGTGTGTGTGTGTGTGTGTGTGTGTGTGTGTTATTGAAGCCTTGTCGTAATGGTATTTGTCCATCACAGGGAATTTGAGAAGCCTTCTGTGTGGCAGCGCTGCTGGCGTGCTCAGCAAGACCATGACGTACCCCTTTGACCTCTTCAAGAAGAGACTACAGGTTGGGGGCTTTGAGGAGGCCAGAGTACAATTTGGAGAGGTGAGCATGACGGCTACACTTCAAATGTTCAAATGTTCTACATATCTTTTTTTTACACTAATAAAGATGCAATGCGCTTCACTTGAAAATCATACTTAATTAAATTGAAGAATTTAAATGAAGTTAAAAAATTAAGACATTTAAAGTGTTAATGTGGCAAAATTAAAAAGGAACATCGGATCTGAAAATATTTAAATAGGGTGTGTGTGTGTGTTAGGGTTGTATGGTATAAACGGTATAGAAAGTACACCGGTAGACAATGTTTTGTGTAACGTGTTATAAAGTAAGTTATGTTACTGCGTTAAAACAGTAACATAACTACTTTTTCATGTATAAAGTAAATTTACGCGCAACTACTGAAAATATGTTGAAGAAACGTAGTTCCTTTTTTCAATTCAGCGCAAGGTTTCTTTTCCCAGGGACAGATTTGACAGCGATACTGCATTTTCCAAAGGCAGTATGCTATTGCGCAAGCACGCAGGTGCGCTTGCTGTGTGTCTGCGTGCTTGCGCAATAGTCCCTTCACGGGCTCTCATTCCACACCGTAAGAGACAGATGCTGGTAGCGTGAAGCTGTCTCTGCATCTCAGACATCGCTTCCGCAGGCATTTTCCAAAGCCAGTCCTTATGAAAAGAAAAAGAAAAAGCCAGCGGTGGAACGAGATAACAAACGCCGTCACTGTTAACCTGTGTCAGGACTCAGGACATGGTTCCCTTTCAAAATTGTTGATCGAAAGGGCTTTATAGAGATGGTCAAAACACTCGATACCAGGTACGTGTTACCTGCCCGCACGCACACACTTCAGCCCAATTGAGATGCCAAAATTATACTGCAAGGTCCGCGAGCAAGTGGGGAAAGAAATCCATACTATTAAATATTTGTGTTTTGCAGAGACGGAATTCACTTGAGAAAAGATTTAGCATTTTTTCTATGCAGTTTTGTTGCCTAACCAGTATTTTACCCCTTCAGAAGCATTTATATCGAAATTAGAAGATAAAATTAACATACCGTGATATAATACCGTTACCGTCTATGCCTCAAATCATACCGTGATATACATTTCAGGGTTTCCCCCAGCACTATCTTGTTAAGGCGGCCGCCTTAACAAGACTAGGGCCCCGCCTTGACTACCAATGTATTGAAAAAAAAAAAAAAAGTAAAAAAAAATAAAATAAATCGTAATACTCAGGTAATACTGTTTACAACATTAGTCGTGCCAATAAAGTTTTTTGAGTGTAATTGAGACGGGGATATCTGGTGGTTGAATATATTGTTGCATAGTCTATCATAGTCACCTGTCAATCTACCACCAGTGACGTGCGGTGAGGTCAGTGAGTGGGTTGGCACTGAGTTCTGAAAGCCAGATTTCTCTAAACCTATATATTGTTAAATCAAAAACAATAAACAACAAACAGGCACGCATGGCCGATTTCAAATAAGTTCCTCCCTTTCACTCACTCACTCACACACACACACACACACACACACACACACACACACACACACACACACACACACACACACACACACACACACACACACACACACACACACACACACACACACACACACACACACACACACACAGACGGGACGTATATGAAATGTCACGACGGTGACTTCAGGTTTGCCCGTAGCCTACTGTAGTTTGGACTAAATGATTAAACATCGCATCCATCGACTTAACGGACCCCTCCCTCACACCGAGGGCCGAAAAATCTGCATGTTTGCACAACATTTGTACCTACTGTTGTTTATTTATATGGAAATAAACAGTTGTTTATTTCATTCATGCGTACTGGCATCTTTGAGCAAAATACCCCCAAAATTTTTCAACAACACCACCGACTGCTTACCACCTTGACTGAGACATTTACTGGGGGAAACACTGCATTTTAGTCCATACTGTGTGTGTGTGTGTGTGTGTGTGTGTGTGTGTGTGTGTGTGTGTGTGTGTGTGTGTGTGTGTGTGTGTGTGTGTGTGTGTGTGTGTGTGTGTGTGTGTGTGTGTGTGTGTGTGTGTGTGTGTCATTGCTCTTGGACAAGACGTTCAAACCCTTCACACATCTCTTCTTTGATTGGTTCAGATTCGGCATTACCGGGGCATCGTAGACTGTATGGTACAGATAGGCAAAGAGGAAGGCCTCCGCGGGTTCTTCAAAGGCCTGTCGCCCAGCCTGGTGAAGGCTGCCTTCTCCACTGGCTTCACCTTCTTCTGGTACGAGTTGTTCCTCAATGCCATGAAAAACCTCAAGGAGAAGCAGAGGACTGAATAACTCATCACAAGACATTATTATCTCATGCTGGTATGTGCACATGTCCACAGGCATTGGTACAGGAGGAAAAGCAAAGATGGCCCAAAACACGCACAAAGGAACATAGAACTTGGCTTCTTCTATGTTTGCACTGAGGACACCCTCCGTGGGTTTTTATGGGGGTCAGCTGTATATGTTTTTTTTATATATATTTATTTTTGTGTTTACATATTAACAGGGAACTGTAAGCCGTTGCTTCTCATTGTAGAGCCAATTATATTTATAACTCTATATTTTACCAAGGGCTTTCGATCATTATTCATTATAAATATACATATTTAGAACCAATCTTGTCTTTTAAGTGTTTCATATATATATATATATATATATATATATATCCCTTGCCAAAGCCAATGCACTTTTCAAAGACCTTGGCATGCTTTCAATATCGTGTCAAGTAATGTTTGGGTGTTAAATGGGAATTACACAAACACAGAAGTAATCATGTTTGTTCATTTCTATTGCTTTTTTATTTTTCTTTAATCATTTTGTGTTGGTGGGGAGGTAATTCAACTATCAATAGCTCTCAAAAGCTGAGCTTTAACCTAGACGTTTTTATATAATTAACTATTATAATAAACGATTGATAAGTGGAAATAGATGCGCATGCGCACATGGAAAGAAAACAGGAACTGGTTATCCAGGGCAGATGTGTTCGTTCTTATACGAGGTTAACTGCTATAAAATATTTCATTGTGTCCCGGCTTGAAATGTGAGTAATCTCTTGATGCTTTTAAGTTCCCCTTCCTTTGGGTTATATATGTTGCGTTTCTTAATATACTAATTTTAGCGAACTTTTACTTGTATATCAAACTAACACATTCAACACTATTACATTCAAACATAATGACCAGACGCTAACCAAACGGTAACCTAATGGTTCGGTATTCAAACACAATGCCAGTGGGAAGAATGGAGAAGATAATACATTTGAATTATATAAATAACTTTGACTCAATGTAAACAACCAATATGATCTCAAGAATTCCATGAGAGTAGTATTACGACTAGCATCGTTAGCCGACAATGCTAACGTTTAATAATTAAGTTAACAAATATTGAGCATTTTCGCTCCAACTCACATTTAGTGTTTACTTAAGTAGATCACCATGGAATATGCAAGTACTTTTTTTTAGAAATCTCCTGAATGTGAATATACAAGAAGATTGACGGTCCTCTTCGTTTTCAGATTGGAAATCGAAGTGAGTGATGGTTTATATATTCACCCATGGTACGTGATGAAAACCGTAAATATCTGATCTCGGATACAGAGGTTCTTGGCAAATACATCTCAAATGACTGAACAATTCGAAGTCGGGTCAACAGCATTTGCTATAATAAATATGCAACGACTAGTTCAGCTAACCTACTCTATGGGCGGTTCACTTTAGTTCACTCACTTTAATCCCTTTCGTTCCCAAATGGATGCACCGGGGATAACTGCTACATTGATGCCAACACATTTTTGTGGTTATTGGTGTGTGTGTGTGTGTGTGTGTGTGTGTGTGTGTGTGTGTGTGTGTGTGTGTGTGTGTGTGTGTGTGTGTGTGTGTGTGTGTGTGTGTGTGTGTGTGTGTGTGTGTGTGAGAGAGAGAAATGTATTTTCTCAGGGAGATTGTTCATAGGTCTAAAAAGCAATGAATTGTTTTATAGCGTGAGATATCTGGATTGTAAGTTGATACCAAAAAAATGGAAATGTCCGCCAAAGAAGACTACAAGATCCAGTCGTTTGACCCTGAAACTCAGAACCTTCTGAAAACAGCTCTCAAAGGTACTGCTATTATGTACTGTCAGCAATGAAAGTTCAATGTTTACTTTAATACTCAACCATACTGAAAATAGTTTAGCACTTTTTAAAATGTATTTCTCTATTTTCTCTTGGCGTTTAGTTTTTTATTAAATTGTATGAAGAAATCTGAAAAGTAAGCTGCTTTGGAAAGAAGTTTCTAAGTGTCTAAATGATAGGAAACGTAATTTTTCAGAACCAAGTTCAGTGGACCTGGAGAAGGTAGCTGATGTTATCGTGGAGCAATCTCTGAAGGATCAGGTGTTCAGCAAAGAAGCGGGCCGCATCTGCTACACCATTGTACAGGTCCATCCTTTTGTTTATATGGCAGTAATGGCAAGTGTAAAGCACTTATGGAACAGAGTAAAAGCTAATATGTTGGACGATGGTTAATATATTGTTTAGTTTTAGAAGATGCTTTTTTTTTCCAAAGTGATGCAGCTTATTTAAGGAGAACTTACGGGGGTTCGACAGTGAATTCAATCAATATTTTGTTATCACCCAATCTCTTTAAAACAGGGTGGTAAGAACTTCGGCCACATGGAGTTTAACATTGAAGAAACCTCCCAAGCACTATGACTCTTTACACAAAGGACGCTACTATGACTGACTTGTCCCTCTCCGTCCTCCCTCCGTCTATCCAGGCAGAGGCCAAGCAGAGTAACGGCAGCGTGTTCAGGAGACGGCTTCTAACACGCCTCCAGCAGGAGTTCAAGGTACGAGAGGAGACCAGAGCACACTCGCTGCAGGAGTGGGTGTGCTATGTCACCTTCATCTGCAACATCTTTGACTACCTCAAGGTACGGGCCATTTTGATGGCGCTATTTTACTGTCTTATCTTATCTATTCCCTTGGTCTAACCTATCCTTTGTGAACAGCTGAACATGCTTAGAAGGCACTGGTGCCTCCTGTGTTGAGAGTCAGACTGTTGTTCTCCTTGCCTGATAGCATTTGATTGTGTGTCCTTCAGGTGAACAACATGCCCATGGTGGCTCTGGTGCATCCTGTGTACGACTGTCTCCTGAGGCTGGCCCAGCCTGATGCCCTGCTGAACGAGGAGGAGGTCAGTGTTCTTGCTCAGCTTTGGGTGTCATAGAAGTGGAGTCGGTCCCCTGTTGTCTATATTTGGGAATTCCAGCTTGAGAGATGAAAGTCCTCCATTATTTTGAGACTATGTGCAAAGTTGCACAAACAAAGAAGTTAGGGATGCGAAGATTCCACTTTCTCTGATATGAGTTCTTAATGATACCATTACAGTTTAAAAACATGCTATCGCCATGGTTACGGCCCACGGCAACTTTGTGATACTTTTTTTAGACCGTCGTTATATATGAGGGTTATAATTAGCGATATTGTATATGAAATGTGCCACACACCGTAGCGTTATATTATAGGGGTCTGGAAATCCTGACCCTCGGACAAGGGTATTAAATAAATCGCTGCGCAGACGGAGCTTCACCATAGACACACAGTGTTATACTATATGTGTCCGGGAACCCTAACCCTCGTACGCAGGTATAAAACAAATCGCTGCCCATACGGCGCTTCACCTTCCGCACACACTGAGTGTTGTACTATACAGGTGAAACTCGAAAATTGGAATATGTCATTCAACTTAAAAGGTGAAACTAATATATTATATAGACTCATTACATGCAAAGTGAGATATTTCAAGCCTTTATTTGTTATTATGGCTTACAGCTTATGAAAACCCCAAATTCAAAATTAGAATATTGTGAAAAGGTTAAATATTGTAGGCTCAAAGTGTCACACTCTAATCAGCTAATTAATCCGAAACACCGGCAAAGGGTTCCTGAGCCTTTAAATGGTCTCTCAGTCTGGTTCAGTAGAATTCACACTCATTGGGAAGACTGCTGACCGGACAGATGTGCAGAAAATCATCATTGACAACCTCCACACGGAGGTAAAGGCCTCAAAAATAAATGGCAAAAGAAGTTGGATGTTCTCAAAGTGCTGTATCAAAGCACATTAATAGAAAGTTAAATGGAAGAGAAAAGTTTGGAAGAAAAAGGTGCACAAGCAGCAGGGATGGCCGCCCCCTTCAGAGGATTGTCAGGAAAAGGCCAATCAAAGGTGTGGGGGAGTCATCAAGAGCCACCACACAAAGACGGATCCTGGACATGGGCTTCAAATGTTGTATTCCTTTTGTCAAGCCACTCCTGAACAACAAACACTGTCAGAAGCGTCTTACTTGGGCCGACTGGTCTGTTGCTCAGAGGTCCAACGTCCTCTTTGCTGATAGTTTTCTGATTCTCATTTGGGAACTAAGGTCCCAGATCCTGGAGGAAGAATGGAGAGGCAAACAATCCAAGATGATTGAAGTCCAGTGTGAAGTTCCCACAGTCTTTGTTGATTTGGGGAGCCATGACATCTGAAGGTGTTGGTCCACTGTGCTTTATTAAGTCGAAATTCAACGCAGCTGTCTCCCAGGCCATTTAAGAGCACTTCATGCTTCCTTCAGCAGATAAGCTTTATGGAAATGCTGACTTAATTTTCCAGCAGGACTAGGCATCTGCCCACACTGCCAAAAGTAACAAAACCTGGTTCAATGACCATGGGATTTCTGTGCTTGATTGGCCAGCAAACTCGCCCGACCTTGCCAAGAGAAAGATGAGACATGAGACCGAGCAATGAAGAATCCTTTTCTTCCATAACACCTCAGCAGTGCCAGAGGCTGATAGCATCAATGCCACGCCGCATTGAGGCTGTAATTCATGCAAATGGGGCCCAAACCAGTACATATGCATGATTACACTTTTCAGGGGGCCGACATTTCTGTATTTAAAATCCTATATCCTATATGGTATACTAAACGTTTACGCCACAGTCAACTGCTACCCAGACAGAGCTCCACACAAATGTCCACACAAACCCTGCCGCTGGTGCCCCTTTATTGAATGCCAACGATCATATAGGACAAATGACCCTGTTTTTGGTTCACTGGCTCTTCAATGTAAAGTGGTATGGGAGAAGTTTTACAAGTAGGAATATATTAGACCAGTATCGGGTCAGAGTACTGGTATCGGTGCATCCCTAAACTATGTGATGCATTTACTTGGGTCTTAATCTATAAACCCAAAATACTTTTGATTCCTTTAGATAAACTACGCTCTGTCCAGTTGTTTTTTGCTTGTTACTTCTTTCTGGATTTGCAGATTGAGGGGTATTTTGCCCTCCAATCTCTTTTTGTGCCCCTAAATGTTGAGACTCAGGAGGACAGCGCTCTGGAGAAAAACAAAAGTCTGCCTGGAGCCCATTCCTGTCTGTTCCTGTGTTCCCCTCCCCAGGTGGACTGCCTGGTACTGCAGCTGCACCGCATCGGGGACCAGCTGGAACAGGTGAATGGCCCGCGCATGGACGAGCTCTTCTTCCTGCTGAGGGACGGCTTCCTGCTGCAGGAGTCCATCGGCTCCATGGCCCGCCTGCTCCTGCTGGAGATGCTGGAGTTCAGGGCGGGCGGCTGGAAGCTCAGCAGCACGGCCAACAAGTACTACTACAGCGAGCTGAGCGACTGAGGCGCCAGTGGGCCAAGAGTGCCCCATTCAGCCAGCCAATGCTAGATTTGCAGCCACTCTGCGCCACGGCTAATGGAGAGAGAAACACGAGAGGACCAGAGACTTCCTCGCTCTTGATGACATTTAAAGCAGAGACACAAATGTTGAGAGTAGGATATAGAGAGTAAGACTTCTTCCACAGCTCCCTTTCCTTAGTCCATGCTGTTTGGGACAAATCTAATTTGATTGACAGCTACTCATTCTGTTAAATCAGATAGATTGCCGAATTAGGAGTTACGAGTGCGGATGTAATGAGGTAGTGAATCACGATATTTTGAAGGTATCACATGAAGGTATGGATTCCAGAGAAAATGCATTTCTTGAAAGCTGGTTCTATCTTGTTCGCAGTCCAGTCTTGGTGAACATTCTGATTTTTCACCTCCTTATCTAATATATTTTAATTCCTTAAATAGCTTTGATAGACATTCCAGGCAGCTAAATCAGAATGGGCTGGCTATATATATATATAAAAAAAATCATTATAACATTATTTAGATCACTATCAATCAGAGTTGAGCATATGTCCTGGTTACTTTAAGTTACTAGCTAGATCTTATGTTATTGCAGCTTTAAAGGTTTGTGTTTGGTGGAACCTGTCTTAGTTTCCATTGAACAATGATAATTTACTAAAGTTACAGATGTGCTAGATAGCTTTCAAAAGGAGATCTGTGTGTAGTAAGTTTTTACATTTTCCTTGAAACCACATACCTTTGTTACAATAGCAAATGCCTGAAAGATTTTTTATCTACTGTTTTAAGTTATTGATTGTACAGAATTTCTAATCAAAACCAGCGGGAAATCTAGCGAGATGTCCTTATTAGCATTATTTTGGTTATAGATTATCAGGGTTCATATTTGTCCTGTCAAATCAAAGTGCCAACGTGATCTACACAAATGCATTCAATGCAGACAATTATATTTATTTAGGTGTCCATAACTTATCAAGAGAATACAAAAATCCTAATGAAATAGCTATAGTATTTTCTTGATATCTCACTTGCTCACTTACATTTTTTATTTTACTTCATTGGTATTGCTATCAGAAGTGATAAAATGATACATTTTAACAATGAATGAGACAAGTCTTTTGCAGCTGGGTCTACAACTGTTGTCTTTGTTAGGTGACAGCTTCTTCAGTGACCAAAGTGAACAATCAGACCAGTAACCAGCTACATTTTGGGTTAGAACCATTGAAAACAGGGATCACTAATAAGTGAACAATGTTTTATTTAATAAAACATTTTTTTAGATGTGTAATTGAGTTTTTGAATACAATTTGTTCAATTTGAGGATTAGCTTCAGTCAAAACTTTAGGGGTTAGGAAACCCTATTAAATGATTTACAATAATACCTTAGCATTAACGCATGGTGGACACAAGTTGATCTGTTATTAACATGTCAATTATACTAGGCCACTAACTAAATGAATGCTAAGTTTATTGATGTACCCTTATTGTAGAACTTAGTTACTGAATCATTTATTTATTAACGACTTCCCTAAAAGTTCATGGCCTTGTCTTTACCTTATTCAGGTTTCACAGCCAGTCATTGGATTTGTTTGTTTTAGAAGGGGAAGACTATTGGTGGACACAAATTGATCTGTCATTAACAAGCCATACTTATCATTAACGTTGCAATATTCTTCCAGGATTGATGAGAGCCAAAGTAGAATTTCCACACTGCTGTATCCATTTATCAATTAGTAGTATGTATGAAATGTTATCAATACACGATGGGCATTGTATAATTGTCACTGCAAGTTTATACATCATACACACGCAATACAAAAAAGTGTCTAAATACAGTTGGGCTTACGATGATGAATGATGTACAATTGAATTGTGGGTACTCCACCACCCAGAATGGATTCCACTGCACCCGGGGCAGGGGTACAGTCAGTGTGTTTCAAGTCCAGTGGAGTTTGTCTTGTTTTAAACCCACACTTATAGCGGGGGCGCTCTAAACTGACTACCACCAGCGGTAGTGGGCATAGGCTCTGTTGGATTCTGCCATCTTGTGTAGCTCGTGTTTCTTCTTAATTACGTTGCCCTCCTTCACAAAGGCCGCCAGAAGTTCCTGGGAAAGTTTTTCATAGAGATGCGTGCGCCTGTGTCTGTTCTCCCTGCACTCTGTGATAATCCACTTCATAGCCAGGAAGCGCCGGCGATTGTCAGTAAGAGGGATGGGAACCTGGATGGGTAAAATTCAAAACATTTAGGTTAATGACACACTCCTGCATGGTGATGGTACCTAATATCTGACTGCATTCAAAACATGTTATGATCATACTTCTATAAACGAAAAATAATTAAATGTTTAACAAAAAAAACAAGGAATTATACAAAGACACGCATTGCATCTCATAAATCTGAAACATTTATGCCTAGACCTCGTCTTTTGTATCATTTTTACTAGGTGCCTGACCCCATTTCACTGTACAGAATGAAAAATACACATTTGATCAGAAAACAGTGAATCTCACTGACCTGGTAGAACTTGCCTCCCTTCTGTATGCTGGCCAGCCCAATGACGGGCTTACAGTTGTCAAGGGCCTGGTGGAAGATGGTGTACGGATTACACTCAATGTCCTCTCTTTTCCCCTGGGGCGCCTTGTGGTACTTCTCCACCTGTTTCCTCTTCACGTGCTCCAGTGTCTGTATTGGGGTCATGGGTGGGCAGGTCAGGTGGTTAGTATAGGTAATGTCAACTAATACAGCACACCGAAGAGATCTATGAGTGTATAGCTTCTTACTTACATCCGTCATGATGTTTTTGGCCAAAACCTTGTCTCCACCTTTCATTATCATGTTGATGAATTTACTGCAGGGAAAGAAAAAGAACGGTGGGTGTGCAACCTTGAATATTGGAATAAACATTGATTACACCTGCAAACACTGTGCTTGAGCCATGTGACCTGCTGACTGTATGGCAAGGTTGTCAGCCTGTTATGTCCAGATGTATTTGCTAAGGTATTCAGCTTGAATAACAAACATCCACAATTTCCAAATAACTTGACAGGAGCATGAAAATACTTTTTCTGGACTGTATAATTTAGCAGCCTGTGTGTTACCTTAATACTGGGTCACAGAAAACCGAACTAGTAATCCCACTGGTGGCTGCTTTTATGGGTCTAAGCTCCTTTAGCTCGCGCTGCTGCTTCTCTTCAGTGGTCAGCTCTGTATCTGGAACGCTGTAAGCCTCCCTCTGAATCTCCGGCTCCAGGTAGTACGGGTTGTACCTGCTCCATCTCACCAAGATCACCCTGCAGGGGTTTCGTTGTGTAGGAAAGGACCAGATGAGGGGAAATAGTGTAACTTTGGATCTCAATATTTTTAAGAAAACTGTACACGTGATCTAATGTATGTGAGTAGTTGACAGTCTATTAAATCCAACTGCCATAACGTACAGTTCGCATTGCTATAAAGTAACTGGTTCGGTACTGTTGTTGATACCGTACAAATTCACTAAAACGGTAACCTTGCATTTAAGAAAGCACAATGTCATTCAAATTTAAATATTGCAAGCTAAAGAACTAAGTAGGCCCGTGCATCTACAGTAAGTGTTTCTCGCATTCCATCGTTTATTTTACAGTACAATGCCAAATATATAAAAGAGGTTATAATATATACATAAAATACATTAAAACCATTACCTTGGCGTCCAAGGTTTCAATAAACCTGTGATGGAGGCAGCCATCTTGAAAATGTGACAGTATTACAAGGACCCTCCTTTAGGTCCTCTATAAGATGCCATCCGATAAAGCAGATAATAATACAACCAACATGCATTATGTGCAGTATATTTAATAGGAGGAACTGTTTTTTATTCAATTAAATATATATATATATATTTATGGTTACCCACATATTGAGTAATACATCAACATATTTTTTACTCTCGCATACACGTCATCGGTGACATCACGGCTTGTTTTCAGTGCTATGGCGTACCAGGAAGGGGACTCGCTGGAGTCTTGGCTCAGTGAGTGATTAATTCAATTTTTTCAATGAATAGATGCACATATTTAACTGAATGTATGTTGCTTGTTGGTGTTGTAGTTCACAATAAGCTTGCCTTTACTTAAACGGTCATGCAGTTCCCAATGCTAAAGGTAAAAGAGATAAGTTATTCTTGTAGTCATGAGCAGGAAAAGGGTGGAGAGCTTCAAACTGAATGTTGCCACATAATGATTATAAACATTTAATAATTAAATGTTCTCGGTTGTGATTTTAGAGATAATAAACTACACTTCATACTTTAGTTTATAAAAGCACATTCGTGGACAGAGCGTTCGACATGTTTGTCATGTTGTGGTTGCTGATCGAGTTGCATTGCTAGTGTGAAGCAGGAATGAGAGCAATATAACGTTAGGTGTATAAATGTCGAATAATTAGTGTCATTCTCATTCTCATTGATGGCCAAATGCAACACAGGCAATGTGTTAAAATCGGAGGATTGGCTTATGTTAGATTGTGACACTGCATTTCTCTGGGGGTGGCAATGCATGTAACCTACTGACCCCACAACTTTCCCACAAATTATAATTTTGTCCGAATCGTAGATAAGGCCACCCACCCCACCAACAGACAAGAGGACTGGGAGTATATCATAGGCTTCTGTGACCAGATAAACAAGGAGCTTGAAGGGTTTGTATATCAATATTATTATCAATTATAACCATGTTTTAAAAACATACAGGGTAGGCTTAATAATAAATAATCTCTATTTCTCTCACAGTCCCCAGATTGCAGTGAAATTGCTCATCCACAAAATCCATTCTCCGCAAGAATGGGAAGCTTCGCAGGGACTGACAGTAAGACATGCCTCATTACTGTTAATAGGGTGATCTATTACCTTAAATCAACAATGGTTTCCTTCACCCATACGAGCATCTCCTCAGCTCTGTCTTTTGTTCAGGTGTTGGAGGCATGTATGAAGAACTGCGGGAGAAGATTTCATAACGAAGTTGGAAAATACAGATTCCTTAATGAACTGATTAAACTTGTTTCCCCAAAGGTGAGGCCCTTCTATTTACTATTTGGTGGTTTAGCAGATTATTTTATTCAAAAGGACTTATAATTGATTTAAATTGAAGGGCAACCAAACCACAACACCAAACCCCTACACACATGTACATTGGTTTGCATTTGACAACTGCAGGTTAAACACATGCTTTTGCGTGCATAACTCCTTGTTGCATAACACCATTTTGAAAAGGCCAGGGAGTTTGGTTCTCCTTTAGTCTTATTTTAGGTGCATCATTACTGACCACGAAGGGGTAGGCATCTTGCTCAGGGATGCCAACATGTTAGCTGTGGACATTGGGGTTCAACCCCAGGACATTTCCCCAGAGAGTCAGACACCCAAACCACCTTCTGTACTCTGTTGTCCTGCCAGTCTTTATATGTTACATAGCGAGTCTCATGGTCTAAGATGAAAGGTCACCACCTTGTCTCTGGTTATTATCTGCTACCTGCCTCTTGCAAAACTGCCATTGTCTGTTGTCAGAGGTAATGTGACCAATGACAACAGGAGGTGGTCATCGATGTCTTTCCGAGTGGAACCCTAAATAATAAGTAATTGCCTTTTGCAGTGTTGGCACTGCAAAACCCTAAAAGTACACATCATACAATCATTTGAAATACATGAGTTCACAGCTGCAGTCGTATATAGATTATTATTTTTTTTATTATTATTTAGTTACAAACTAGAGTGACATCGGCCGCACATCCCGCCTCTTGCGAACTTAGACCCTACGTCATATCATGACCTTTGCAATCCCAGCCCCCTAAACTCCCCGTTGATTCTACTGATGTTGGAACAACATTGATGTCTGCATATAAAGCATTAAGTGTGAATCACCCTAAGGGTCGAAGCTCCTGATCTACAAACTGCGGAGGACATGTGTGAAAACGGCTTATGATTATGCATGTAGACCGTCAGAAGATTGTTTCCTTTGGTCAGGATCAGGTGTATGATGACATGAACCTCTTGTTTAATATCTTGTTTTTACACAGTACATGGGCGACAACGTGTCAGAGAAGGTAAAGGCGAAGACCATCGAGATGCTATACAGCTGGACTGTGGCCTTCCCGGGCGAGGCCAAGATCAGTGAGGCGTATGACACTCTGAGGAGACAGGGTAAGTGATGAGCTAGTCTCGCAGTGCCAGCTTTTCCATATGAGGTGTCTTGGACTCAGCGTTGTTTCTCTGTGTCAAGGCCTGATTACTTATCGCGGACCGTACGCATTATAATAACAGACCTGTGGTAAAACAACCGTAATTCAAAATGTGATTTAACTTACAATTGCTCAGTGGATAAAGCTATACCGTTGGATGGAATAAACCCATGGATGTAAATATACTAACAAACCTGATCCACGCGTGTTGTGCCGGAACTACGTCTACATTTCGATGAATGACAAGGGTTCCAGCCAATGAGAATCGTGACTTGAGTCCCTTCAAGATGCTGCACGGCTAAACCTGCTTTGTATCAGACATTCAGGACGAGTCACATGGGGATATAGTGCTAATTAACGGAAGAGGCTGAAACTAGAGATGAGCTATGATTGCAATACGGCCGCCACACTCCTGGTCATCTCTGTGTTCCTATGATTGGCTGTCTGATTGGTTGTATGATTGTGTGATGCTCTTAGGAAGATAATGGTGATGCATTTGATCCCATATCATTCACAGTTCGAACTATGATTTGAACCTACCGTGGTCCAATCGGCAAACATATACCTATTATCTCTCGGGTTTAATTCAAATTCTAACAAGTATTTGGCTATGTTATATTTAAAGAGTAGGTATGAATTGTTTGTTTCATTCAGTGTTTTATGTTTCCGTATTTCTTTCTTATGTTAAGGATATTATTGGTAAGTACTGTTTTTTGACTGGTGGCAGACTTTGGCAGTAGGTCCTTCGAAAGATGTCAAACTTATTCCGGGCAGCAGACCCTGTGACAACACCCACGCCTTCTTGTTCTCCAGGCCTGGTGACCGCTGATCCGAAGCTCCCTTTAGACAAGACTCTGATCCCCTCCCCGCCGACCCGTCCCAAGAACCCAGTGTTTGAAAATGAGGATATGGGCAAGGTGAGAACACACTCACTCACACAGCTGTGCCAGGACTTTTCATCAGGGTGGACTTTCGCGAAGTAGGGTTGGCCCCTATTGTTTCGATTCAATGTCTTTGATTCTGATTTAGGCAGTACTGCAATCTTCCGAAAATTAAACAACACTTGATTTCAACACAGATCAGACGATTAATGGCAAACCATAATAGGCTACATTGATAAATAGATGATACTTTATTCATCCCCGGGGGGAATTTAAGGCACAAAATGCATGCATGCATGTGATTTTAACATCGAACATACAGACTTGTCAAATAGCTAGTCAAGACCATGGAGAAGAGAACCATAAAAAGTATTTATATGGTATATACTTATTTAGTATATGCTACACGTGAACCTCCTAAAATGGCGCAATTTGATTGGTTCGCTTTCTCGGGATATTGGGTAATATCCCATGCTTGAGATCACTAGCTCGGGATATTGTTTTCAGCGTGTGACGGTCTCGTCACGCTAATAAAAACAAATAAGCTGCTAATATAAACAAATGAATCCCAGCAAAAAGTGTTGCCAGCCTGCCAGCCAGCCAGCCAGCCAGACAGCCAGACAGCCAGACAGACAGCCAGACAGCCAGCCAGACAGCCAGACAGACAGACAGACAGACAGACAGACTCGGCATCAATCAATAAAAGAAATGTCTCAACATTACTTGTGGTTGGAAATTAATCTCCTACCTGTCGTAGTCCAATGTGCTCTTGGCTCACACGTTGCCCAGACGTGGACGTCTAGGCTAGGCACTGTATATCCTTAGTATTTCTCTGCATAAATTCCCTCCGTAAATTCTCGCTTGTGACAAAGAAGTGCCAAATGGCAAAGACAAGAAGTTCTCATTGAGGATCGCAGGCTCGTATGAATTCTCCCCGTGGTGGAAAAGATGCGCTCTGCTGTGCATGAGGTTGTGGTTCTGGCGTTATCGTGACTCTCAACAGCTTGTTCACACCCGGGAAAATGTCTCGTTGACAGCTGTCCATCACCTCGATCAGGGACACGGTTTTGTACGACATTATTACTTCCGGTTTTTTTTGTTCTTTGAATTTTAAGTTAATGCCGGGCACTTCTGATAGGGTATTAAATCATAGTGGCATTGGCCCTCATGTGGCTACATGATTTGCATTAAAAAAAAAGGCATTATTTTGTTAGAAACCCCCCCCCAAAAAGATACACAGATGCAATTAGAACAAATACTTAACTATTATATCATCTGTTTTGTGTTTACTGTGTGTGTGTGTGTGTGTGTGTGTGTGTGTGTGTGTGTGTGTGTGTGTGTGTGTACACGCATCTGCAGCTGCTTGCAGAGCTTCTTCGGAGCAAAAACCCAGAAGACCTACAGGAGGCAAACCGGTTGATCAAGAGCATGGTGAAAGAGGTGTGTAATCCCAGCTTGGTCACATGACCGAACACCGTTGTTTAACTATCGAACATGTGCGATGTAATGTCTGCAAGTTAAGCATATATTATTGCAGTTTAATTTATACACACATTCAAACAAAACATGCCATCGAAAAATAAGCAAAACTGCACCTTTATAATGTTGAATGTTAATGAATTGTCTCTCTGGGTGAGCTTGCTGGACTGTATTTCTTAATTGGAATACATGTTGATACAGGTTTGAGGCAAAGTTTTTGTTACTGGTTATATTTTTTTGCGAAAAAACCATCTGGTTATTCTCGAATGTCATTTGTAATGTTTGTTTCCGGGCGCCAGGATGATGCCCGGGTGCAGAAGGTGACGAAGCGCGTCCACACGCTGGAGGAGGTCAGCATAAACGTCAAGCTGCTGGCAGAGATGCTATCCCACTACGACCAGGAGCACTCCACCGACTCAGACAGGGAGATCATCAAGGTACGCACACACACAATATCCTTGTCGTTTATCTGCATTTCAATGTGTGTACAGGGCGTCTTTGCAATATATCGTGCTAGATGCTTATTCATTTAGGTCTGTTCTGGTTTTTCGTTAATTGTCCGTAAAATGTTAATAACATTTCGGTAAATGTTTTGCTGAATAGCTGTTGAATTTTCACTCAACTTTAAAGGTCCCATGGCATGCTACTTTATGGATGCTTTTATGTAGGTGTTAGTGGGCCCCTAATACAGTATTTGAAGACGTTCAAGAAATTCAGCCTTGGTGCAGAATTACAGCCACTACGAGCCAGTCCAACAATGAGCTTTCCACAAACGTGATGTTTTTTAGAGACACGTCAAGCTGGAGGGTGGGGGTGTGGCCCTGAGCAGCTTGCGGCAACGGTACCATGCGCTAGTGTTTACAGTGGATGTATCGCAATAGCTCGGATTCATAATATCATCCGGAGGCGCAAGAATCGCGGGGAACAATCCCTTTATCCCCCATGTCACAGTTCAATCTGGACTTCATGGAGTCAACCCCAAAGTTCCGTTCCCCCAATTCCTCCTCAACCAAAACGTTTATCCAAATAACAAAGAATTGTGTACACACTTGCGTTACAGTGTGTGTATATTCACACACACACACATGTGGCGCTCGCACGGCCGTAGCTCATTATCTCATTGATGGGCCAAATTCTCTGGGCGGGCAAAGCAGAGAAAGGGGAGGTAACCTGGCCCCTTATGACGACATATGGGGCCAAATACCAAATCAGCGCGTCTGAGCATTCATTTTTCAAAGGCGGAGCAGGATACCTAGTGCTCATTTCACACCTTACGTCATTTCTAGCTACTGGGGGACAATAGACTCATATTGATGTTGCAAAACCTCATAAAGTGAAATTTCCATGCCATGGGACCTTTAACTTTGTGCCCAGGAACTCTACGAGCGCTGTGACAAGCTGAGGCGGGCTACCTTCAAAATGGCAACGGAAACGGAAGACAACGACATGAATTTGGGTGGGAAACCAACTTTTTTTGGGGGGGTTGTTTAGCGTGTTAAACAGCGTTTTCGTGTTCGGATTCGTGTGGACGCCAGATACGCAAACGATGACGTCATCGCCCCTCCCACCAGATGGGGAACGTTAGAGATCTGTCGAATTATGTTGTTTGATTTGATTTGTATTATTTTTGTGGCTTTAAATACAGCCCCTTGGTAAGTTTAATTACTAACTGTACATTAAATAGTATTTTCTGTTCAATCTAAAAGGTTTAAAAACTGCTTTGTCCGCCTCGTCTTCTTCTTTTGTTGGTGGAGAACCAGCGCCACACAATGGCCTTGAATATTTACCAGCGCGTTTCTACAACTAGATGCGTTTTCGCAATGAGTACGCCTCTATGGAGATATTCCTGAAACGCATCAAAGGAAAACGGAGGGGGAAATATAGTTTTTCTCCCGTGTGGACGGAGCCTCAGTATTAAACTTTGTGTCTACAGCGGCAATGCAATTGCTCACTAACTTAACACATTTAAATTGTAGATAATTGCAAGAATAATTGATAAAACTGCCATTTCAATTGGTAGTTGCCTGTATGATAATGATTTTACACTTTAACACTGTTCATTTTTAAATGTATGACCCATCTGCAGGGGAAATCCTGCAAGCTAGCGACGACCTGTCCAGAGTCATAAACTCTTACAGGAAGATTGTGGAGGGCCAGAGGGTCAACGGAGAGACTGAAGACATCAGACCTACCACTGGTAACAGACCAGAAGGTACGTCTAGCAAACACCATCTATATCCTCATAATGTTACCATATTTGTGAAGTACTTTCTTATTTTCATCCTCTCTCATTCTCTCGCTCCCAGTTTTTCTGCACTATATCGCTCTTCCAATTGTACTTCTCCACCAGCTTATAAGAGAACAAACCAAACGATTGTGAATTGGACAAAAAGGGCCATGTTTAGAAGCTTGTGTTCTCTTTGATGTACCAGGTCATGTTAATGAAAACCTTAGTCTGTCTTTCTGCGCCCCATTCAGAACCTGCAGGGGTCTGTGAGAACACCGGGACCCTGATAGACCTGGCTGGCCTCGACGATGAGCCCCCCGACCGTCAGCCTGCGCCGCTTCCCCCGCCCGTCGCCTACCCTGACTTGCCATCATCTGGTGGTCACATGACCTTCCCCATCCCCATCCCCGCCCTGCCCCCGCCTCCCAAGCCCCCGGGTTGCACCCACGATTCGCATGGCAACAGCCCCCGCCTCACGGCCACCAGCGGCGGCGGGAAAGCCTTGGCAGTGCTCTCCCTTCTGGACGACGAGCTGCTGTCGCTAGGTGGGGTTTCGGTTTCATTACTCATTCGTTGCTTACGATCACCCAGGTTTAGGAAGAGCTTGTTGTAGCTGTACGAAAAAAAATTATGACCACCTAAAGTTAAAGTGACCCCCTGTTTGAGAACGAATTTGAACACCATGAGGTTTTCTCTAGTTTTTTTAGTACTGTTTGAGTAAGCGATGTTGAACTTGAAACATGCCAGTCACTGTACATCAATGCTCCGAGAAGCTTTTACTATGTTGATGGTCATATGAGACCATGTCAATTTTTTTTGGCTCCTTTTTAAAGTAACCATATGTAGGATTTCTACATGCACAAACTGCTTTGAAATATAATTAAAAACAGGAAGTAATTTAACCCCAACTCTCTCCATTGCCTCCAATCTCCAAATGAGCCAATTTGGATAGGGAAATGGTAGAAAATTTATGTCCAGCGCGGATAATGCCATAAATATCTGATTTTATTGTCTCAACCCAAAGAGATCACACACCAGTGCTCTGAATCACCAGCTCAAACAGGCTGCCAATCACTTACCGGCCTAAGGGGTCAGTAATGATGAGGGATTTCTGATACTTACGCATAGTACCTTATAAGTTCAATTAATATTAGGAGAAATACTTTCTTCAATATATGGAAGTGGGGTTCCAGTGAGTGCTTCAGTTTTCGTCCAATAGCTCTTCCGTGCAACCAAGAATCTTTGTCATGGAGCAATTACTCCACTCTTAATTGTATGCGTTGATTGTTCTCTGCATCAATTGTAAGTCGCTTTGGATAAATGCATGGTCTGCAAAATGACTAAATGTAAATGGTGTTCCCTTAGGACTGAATGAGCCTGTTTCCCCTCAGAGTGACCCAGCAATGCATGCGCTCGGTCAGGGTATGGCCCCATGGAGCTCTGTTCAGGTGAGATGAGTGCTTGATACCAGTACCATGTTCCAGCATGGGACTGTGGCTTTTTATTTGTCTGTACAATTGTATTGTAGCCATCAACAGCTCTGCTTTACATCAGGTCCTTTATTTTTATTAGTACATTAAGACATTTTTAACAACGCTGGTCTTGCAACATTATTACACACTTGACACACATGCAGAACATCCAATAGTCGACCATTCGTCCGTTGAACATCCAATAATACTTTTTTTGTTAAAGGGCTGTGGTTTGTTGAATTGTTTAAAGGGACACTGTCTAATATTTTAAGTCATTTATTTCCTCAAATCAACGTATTCATTCATAAATAAGTCCTCATTGGTAAAATGATCTCTGCCGAAAATCTCACTTATCCTCCTGAGCGAAGAATAATTAATATGTAGTTACATAGGACGGGTAAGCTTCATGGAGGCTTCCATATTCTTCCGGTCTATGAACTGCCGAGAGGGACAAAAAGCACTACGTGGTACATGAAATGCAAACGCGTTTTCACTCTGAGCCAGTGTGAATGATGACTGAAATAATCCACTATCTTGCTCGAGGAATAATTACTCGTACATCATTAGCTTACACTAATGATTCAATGCAGTTTGAAATTTGTTTGAAATAACGTAGTATTGGATGTCATGACACATCTTCTTGGCACATACTGCCCACCGTAGTTTTTGAACAAGCGAGCACTATTAGTTTGAATGCAATATACAATTGTACCACTAGATGGGAGTAATTTTTACACAGTGTCCCTTTAAATAAGATGCACACTTTAAGATGTAACATCAAACCAAATTGTTAAATATATAATGTCAATCATTTTAAATGATGAACATAATGTCTCCTCCTAGCCACCAGAAGTGGGCGTAGACCTGTTGGGGAGCATCGCTCAACAAAACCCAGTCATGGTGCCGATGGGACCCCCCCCACACACTACCATCCCCAAACACTCTGTATACTGCCCACACACTACACACTTTGTACAGCCCACACAAACGACACACTCCATACAATCCACACACACCCCACACCCAACAAACACCCTGCAGGACCTCCAAGACATGGCCATGCTTGGCTTTGGAGAGAACAAGAGGTTAGTGCGTTACGTCAACAACTGCAACTCTCATTCAGTAATGACTGGATCACAGAATATTAGTTTTATTGAACATAGATCATTTTGAATTTTCCACAGTCTTCCATCCAAGATAGTGCCATCGGGAGGGGAATTCATTTTTTAATAATTAAAAGCCTCAGCCTTTTGGATAACATCATTTGGATATAGAAATCATTAAAAGATTTTGTAGGAATTGTTATTGTTTTCGATAGGTTTAACCTTAATGTGACCCATTTAATTAATTTTCAGCCTGGCTGGCCAGATTTTAGGCGCTAGCTTCGGGATGCCAACCGCTGTGTCCGGGCAAGTTAGCAACTCGTCCGCTATGGCCCAGGTCCTCCACCCCGGCTCCCCCGCCGTGTCCCAGTCCAAGGCCCAGAGCCTGGGCTCGGCCCCCGGGAGCCCGCTGTTCCACTCCATGTCCCCCGGCCATCCCCCCTTGTCTGCCAGCCCCTCCAGAGGGCCCGAAGTGTCCCTGGCCAGCGTCCACATCCCACTGGAGGCCATCAGACCCAGTAGGTACCTTTTTAAAAGAAGGAAGTGTGGGGGGGGGGGGGGGGATGGGGTGGTTCGTGAAGGAGGTGTGTGTGATTGTCTTGTCCGTCACTAGGTAAGGTGCTGCCCTTGACAGCCTACGATAAGGACGGCATGCGCGTGCTGCTGAACTTTGCAGCGGACGGCCCCCCGGGGAGACCTGATGTACTGGTAATGGTGGTGTCCATGTTGAACACAGCACCCGTGGCTGTCCAGAACATGGTACTGCAGGCGGCTGTTCCTAAGGTAACTCACGCACGCACGTATAAACTACTAACTACAGGATCATTAGAAGATGATTGTTTAAACTGTGCCGCACTGTTCACTCTGTATAGTATACAAGGAGTATAGTTTATGTTTGCAGTTTACAAATAATGGCTTGGATTTAAAGTTAGTTCACTCTTTGGAAACAGTGAGACGAAGTCTAGACAATATAACTGTGTTTTGTTAGGCCTTTCCCGATGCTGATATATAAAATCCAGTCTCCAGTACAGGATTTAAGTTGCATGTTGGACATAACTTGTTGGTGTTAGTCCAGTGTAAGGTGTATCAAAATCTGCTCCACAGTCCATGAAGGTGAAGCTGCAGCCTCCATCTGGAACAGAGCTGGCAGCTTTCAACCCCATCTTCCCCCCGGCCTCCATCACCCAGATCATGCTGCTAGCTAACCCAGCCAAGGTATGGGTACCCCTGCAGACAGTCTCTTAACGCTGCTAGCCAACCCAGCTAAGGTATGGGTCCCCCTGCAGACAGTCTCATAACGCTGCTAGCTAACCCAGCCAAGGTATGGGTCACCCTAAACATAGCCTGATTATGACTGTCAGAGTTACTAGAGGTGATAACGATGAAAAAAATCAAAGTAACTAATAGGTTCCAATAATGCTGAACACTAACATCGTTACTTTTTTTTTTACTTTTTCGTTACTTTATAAATGTGTATTGCCTTTGGGAAGATATTTATCCTGAATATTTAAAGGCGTTTCGGAGCCGATCACACACCCTTAATGGGTTTGGCCTGCATGATAAATAATCGCTGATGACATCAAGATAAAACTGCTGTCAGTCAATAGTTAAGTGTTTTCTTTACCCTCCTACAGTATAGCTGAAATAGTTTTTTTTTTCCGTTACTCTTTACTAGTAAAATGAAGGATGATGAGCCCCTCTTACAATGTCACCCATGTGTTCACAGGAGAAGGTGCGGCTGCGCTACAAGCTGGGCTTCACTCTGGGGGAGCACCAATGCAACGAGGCGGGAGAGATAGACCAGTTCCCCCCCACCGATACGTGGGGTCACCTATAGCATCCCCCTCTGGCCTATTCCTGCACACTGCTGGGCCGTACCATGTCGGGCACTACCAAGGGGGGTTTTCTGTTGTATGTATTACCAGGAGAATAAGAGGAAACCAAGAGATTCATAAGGAGATTTGCTGATACACACTGCTGTTTAGCTTATCATTCCTTATTATTTATTACTGTCATTATTTGATTAACAAGATGCTTTGCAGAGAGTGCGATCAAGTTTTAGATACTGTACATTGCTGTAAAAACCAAAGGGCTATGCTGGCCATCTTAATTTAATTTAATTTAAACAAAAAATATTTAGCTTTTTAACGCAACACATTGTTTCTCTTTGGCTCATATTGTCATTTGTAATGAATTTATTTCACAACAGGCCAACGTGTTGCATGCTATGCCCCCTTGCTTGCCTCATGTACAACTGCAGATTCCTGTACACGTTGCTTTTGAAACCTGCAATCAAGCAGTAGTGTTTTGGTTTGAGCCCGTTTTTAATCTGAAGTAAACATACACCCCGGCATAACTATTCAGGTTCCCTTTACAGACCTCTGAACTGTTACGAGGTTTACAGAGAAGTATCTGCAAACTGTCACGCAGACAAGCACTTTGAACACCTTCGGTTTAAGTTATAGATTTTTAAATATGAATGAGCAAGTAATGTATTATTTTTGAAGAGATGGAACAAATGTTGGGAACGATGAGGGTGGGACATTGGGCTGTATAGGGAAAAGCGTAATTTCTTGTTATTTTACGTGATGTTTTTTATTGGTGGATATCAAGTGTTTGAGCTGTTTTTGTATTTTAGAACTTGTTGCATCATTTTGACATTCTGAGATGTCTAATGATTATATTAAGGTTGTTGATGGATCTGCGGAATGCCTGAGAAATAAAACTCTAGCACTTTATTTCTGCATTTTTATTGTGCTCTCTTGAGTTGCGATGATGCACTATTGCTGTTTTATTACATTGAATTGTAATTATTTTTTGAAACCGTAATTGCAGTTATGTGCCCAGATATTTTTTAATTGTTTCTTTGTAATCAGTGTTGCTTAAACAGCCTTTGACAGGAATTTGATTTATCAAGTCCCCAAAATGTGTATTGTAAAATCTGGGCAACTGGTGTGGTCATGCCAACTACAACAGTATAATCATTATGGGATGTCCTACCTGGGCCTCCCTTAAAGCATTGTGGCTTCACTGGGAGTTGCTGACATTTTGTGGATTGGGTGTGTAGTGTAAATAGGTGTGAACATCTGTGCAAGTCAAGTGTCCATGTTAAGTGTGGAGAGACCAGTCTGTATATAATGTTTGTTTTAATTGTATGCAGCATGAGGAAATAAATATTACTTTCAATGGGTGAGTACTGTGTCTACCTCCTTGCACTTTTCCCATTTGTTACGCTATGTGCATTTTAAGGACGTGAAATCTGTTTCAATGCATTTACTTAACTGTTTATTATCAAAAAGCATGTTTCAATCAGTTGATTTAATA
The DNA here is from genome assembly GCF_031168955.1 of Gadus macrocephalus. Lineage (NCBI taxonomy): Eukaryota > Metazoa > Chordata > Actinopteri > Gadiformes > Gadidae > Gadus > Gadus macrocephalus. Next base: position 11,548,607 of record NC_082383.1, on the reverse strand, counting down.
TACAGTACAAAAACAATACAACACGGAGGGGTAAAAAAAAAAAAAAAAAGACAAAGGCTTTCAGCTAAAACACTGGTCTTCAGACTGCCACGGTCCCTTCTTTGACGATGGCCATGGCAAGGTTCCTAGCCAGGGCCAGTCTCAGCAGTTCCACCTTGGTTACCTCCACGTCTTCATCCTGAAAGGTCATGGGTTTGACAGACCTCTGCTTTACAACTTTTAGGCTGGGCAACGCTTCCTAATATTCATGGTGCATTTTTAAAAAACAAACTAAGTGACATAAAAGCCCGTCAGTGATATTCAGGCTTACAATAAAAACAACTCGGTTGCCTATTGAAATCTAATGTATTTTTTACGTGAAATGATAAAGGAAAATAAGTTATGTACAATTAGTTAATTATATAAACACCATCTCATGCCGAACGGTGATGAGTTTGCACCCCTAGTTCATCCATGTATGAGCGTATCCTCAAATTAAACCAATTAAGTGAAATTTGATTGTTCACTCTCAGCCCAAAGGTTGTACATTATGAAGCAAGATACCTAACCCCTACCTTAATTAAATGCTTCCAAAATGAATGTCACTTTGCAGAAATGCATGTGCTTCAATGACCATCTGTATAGACTGAGCATTGTGACGGGGTGGTTGGAATCAGTACCTGCATGGGTGCATCCAGGCCCGTGGGGATCTTCAGTGAGGAAGTGAGGTCCTCCAGACAGAAGATGAGCTCATGGGTTTGGTCCGCTGAGAAGATAGCCTGCGATAGGAATAACAGCAGCAGAGTTTAACTCACACCCCTGGGGCTGCCATGACGACATAATAACACTGCCACTGGTGGGACTGCATACATAGCTAGGTAGAAAGAACCCCTCCTTTGTCTGCTACCTTCAGTGTAATCATCTAAAACAGCTATTTGCATTCAATGTGTCATGACATATGGCTGGCAAGTGTGCTGTAACAGCTTTTTTGATTGGTTACACTTATACTAACCCTAAACGATTCGGTTTGTATCACGATTTTTGACCCACGGTTCGATACATCCCACGATTCTTTTAAATTTAAAAAGCATTTTATTTAAACACTTAAATACCAATTATCTTAATGTAACATTTAATAACAAATAATTTGGAACACTGAACAGATTTGAACCGAAAGAATACTATTAAAGTATAGCTAAATTAATAAAGAAATAACCAAAGATTGCAGTTGGAGGATGCTTTTTGCTGGTAGGCATAATAGGGCCCCTTTAACTGTTTGGTTGGTTTATTCAAATATCCTTATTAGCGCTTCTTATTAGGCTATGTAGCTTAAATAATGACATAATCAGGCCATATAGAATGCAACATGTTTAATAGCCTAACTTTCAATAGATGAGGAAAAACATGAACGTCGCAATAACGAGGCAGTGTTACGAGTAGCATATGTGTGTGCGGGAGAATGGCAGTGTGCGTATGCGTGTGTGAGTGACGTCAGCGAGTGAGTGGACGAGCGAGGAGAGCGAGCGGTAGCGCGTGTGTCTAGTGAAGAAGCGAACGAGTCCGGTAGAATAAAGTACCCATCCTGTCAATAATCGGTGGCCGCTTCATTCCGACCTATAAGCAGACAAACTGCCAGTCAAATCACACAAAACAATAGAGACAGGATCACACAGGCAATTTTTTTCGCGCTTGGCCCACTCTGGATAAATGTCGTTCATATCGCATATGAGGACTTCGACGGCTGTGGAGAAATGTGCTCACGGAGAGCTGTGATCACAGTGAGGGCATCTCGTCACATATTTACGGCATCGATAGGAGGGGGCGCTGTCAGCAGACTATTATTTAGACAAATTATTAGCAAATTTCAATCGGACAATTTGACCGAAGAGTTAGAAAGGGCATATCGCGCTTCTGCCTTCTCACACCGCGAGACAGGTTCGTGGCTTTGAGTATCACGATTTTCGGTTTGATACGCGTATCGTTACAGCCCTACTAAACACCCAATCAGTGGTACACCTTTTCATGTTGCCAGGGTATCTATAGGGACATTTTTCATCAGTAAAATTAGCCGGCTAAAATCGGTGGCAGCTGCGATTTGACAGCTGGACTTATTCAGACATCACCATTTACGAGCCAATTTATGGTCGATAGAACCGTTTTTTTTAATTGTGAACTGTTTTGATGCAAATTGTATAATGATGACATTTCGGGTTCCCATGTATTCCTTTCATTAACTTTAGGCGGGAGTCTGACCTCCTTCTGCTCCAGCAGGGGCAGCGCGTCCGTCAGCAGGGTCATCCAGAAGCTGCGCGGGGCGATCTGGGCCGTCATGAGGGACAGGAGGAGCGTGGCGGCGTCCGAGAAGCGATTTTCCCCGTACAGCTTGTGGAACTCGCGGTACTTTCCTGCAGAAACACACATAGCGGTCCACATTCTTCAGATGCATTACACACACACACACACACACACACACACACACACACACACACACACACACACACACACACACACACACACACACACACACACACACACACACACACACACACACACACACACACACACACACACACACACACACACGGCTGGTCTTGTGATCCCTCCTGTGTGTGTCATGGGGTCAGAATTTGCAGCTCCCCCACCAGGGCTTGGTGGACAACAGTCAGGTTTGGAGAGTCGACGGGCTAATAAATCAAATTTCTGTTCAATGCTTCTACATAATTAATGCAGTTGAATGGAGCCCGGTTGCATATTTTTACTTTTTACACTCAAGGGTCTATTATTGCTGGAAAGACAATGGGGTTTTATCAGACGTCAGAAGTCATTTATGGATTTTTGTATCCGAGTTTTTTCTTAAATATCCTTAGTCAAAAGCATCAAACATTCACAAGAATCACATGCTGGTGCGTTAAGGCCGATTATAAGAGTGTGTGTGCATCATATGACAGTCCAGGAATGGCTCTTGGGAACCAGCCAGGACACCGTTAATGTGCCTGAATGTGCACTAAAGTCCATGTGAAGAGGCATTCAACCTTATGAGACAGGGAGAAGGCCCAGGTCATACGAAAACACCACGGCTTTGGGCTCCTACCTAGGAAGGTGAGCCTGTCGCTAAGCAACATGGCCGGCCCAAGGTTGTCGATCAGGTCTAGATCAGAGAAGGTGCCCCTGGCGCAGTAGTCTTGCAGGAATCTGTAACACACACACGCACACACATAATGCTCACGGAGAGAAGGGAGCATCCCCAACCTATACAATAATATGCATTCAGGGGAAGAAGCTGGATGGCCTACATTCTGAAACCCAGACACACCCATGTGCCTCAAGTAGCCATTACAAGGAAACTTTCTTTGGCTGCAAAACATGCAGAGGACGCTGTCATTTTGAATACATGTTTGTAAACACATTAAGGCTATCAATACCAAATTTAAGTTGTATTATGAATAGACTTTAAAAAGTCTTAAATTCACAACCATCAATAAATAAATCAAAGGTGCTGGCAATAAAAAAGAAAAACATTTTGTATCTGTGGCTGTCGCAGGCTTGTAAGGGCGCACTCACACTAGGCAAAGTTGCCCTGTACCGTACTCAAGTACGATTGTGTGGGGGTAGAGGTGTTGCTGCGCTGTCTCCACAGAGACAATGCAGCGATATCATCATGAGAAATTCTAACTGGAGAGAAAGTGAAATCCGCGAGCTGCTGATCATGTGAGAGAAGGTGATGCAGTCGTATTAAACAAAGACGTTGAAAGATGGTGCGATCTACGAGACAGACGCAGAGGAACTGTCCTAAGAAACAAGTGGTCAGCAATTATTTTTGGTGTTTTTGCACTTGTAAATATCTCTTGTAAATAGAGTGTAGGCTAATCGCGTTTGTAGCCTACACTCAAGACGTGAACTTATTCTTGCATGCGGCTGTCTTCATTTGGCAGTATGCAAATTATTCTAAAGAGATCTAGACTCCGTGCGCAGCCACGCCTTCTCCAGTGAACCAAGAAACCCCGCGCTGTGACGAACAGGGATTTTTGATTTTTCAATACTCAACTTCACTATCGCGCCAACGTCAACCAACTCGTGAACTGCCTGCCGCCATGTTTATTGTTTAATGGGGTAGAAGGGTCGCATGGACTATACTTCATCCAGCTCAGGTTGCATATCCGTGCGTGTGCGTGTGTCAGCTCATTAGCATCTGTACTGTGACACACCTCTCCGAAGTGTACTCAGGCCACGGAATTGAACTGTACTTGAGTACGAATGGAGTGCTCACACTAGCCAAATGATCTAGAATTTAGGGAGCAAACGTAGTACGGTACAGATGGCCTAGTGTGAGTGCGCCCTAATAAGCTGGTCCTATTATTTAATGCAGCCCAAAGGGAGCTATTGGATGGCCCACCTGTACCTATGTGTATCTACCCGGCTACCTGCGTGCACTGCGCCCGTGCATTCACTGCACATGACCGGAGTCTAACACAAGGCTAGGCAGACCTATTGCTTAAGATAGCACGCTACTCATGTGTTTTGGGTGAATGGCCGAAAGGGAGGGGTGGGTAGGTTTTTGGGTTGGATACGACAAAATCACACTTACTCTGGCAAATCATCTACCCCAGCTTTAAAGAGTTGAGGATTGAATGTGGACAAATTTTGGCCACTGACTACCTCGATGACATTCAATTCCTCCCCTCAATCTGCCAAATATGGACCGTTTCCGCTGCTGGTTGCACAAATCATAAACAATGGCATTTACAGTCTTTGTTTTGCGGTGTTGCATATATTCTTGACCCTTACTAGGATGTGAGGGATTTGGGTCTGTAGCAAGCCACAAATCCACTTCCTGCTCACACAATCTTTAAATAGAGACAGACGTATACGTCATTATTCATTGACGCGTGCACTAACCTCTCTGATATGAGTGTGGCGAAGGCGGCGTCTTTGGCCCTGATGCTCCAGGAGAGAGCAGACCCAAGCCGGTTGTTCCTCAGTGCCCGTTTGGCCATTATCTTACAGATGCTTCGCACTTGGGAGAGATGGTTCCCGTAAGGAGGTCCCCACAAGGTCAGTGAAATTAGAAAGTGTATTTGGAAATGTGGCCATTGAATGTAAGTGTATATAATGGTGGTGTGCACACAGACTGACACACCACCATTAGTTGAAACACCATCTGTTAGTTAGTCAGTTAGACTGACTAACTAACAGACTAAGAGACCAACCTTGCTCGGACATCTGCCTTTGTTCACAGATCCTGAGGACCTTGAGAGCCTTGCGCTCCGTGTCCAGGGGAACATGCTCAATCTGCTGCTCCAGGTATACGCGGCCAAACTCGGGACAGTGGTCAAAGTAGTCCACCGCCAGCTGCCACAGACTACACACACACATTAAGTAGGTCAAACAAAAAATCACAGGAAATTCTAACATAAGTTCTCGACCCAGCCAGAAAAGTGACCACACAAAATGTGTGCTTCATTTGGAAAGGAAAGATGAAAAACATCATTTTTGAAAGATATTTTTCCACCAAGGTCGTGCCATAAATAAAAGGAGAACCCCTCTTTAAGCAGCACAAAAAAGGTTCCCTATGAGGCCCACCCAGGGTGAACGGTGCTTTCTCGTTACCTGTGATGGGTGAACAGACCCGAGGCATACTCCAGCAGCAGAAACTCCCTCAGGTTCGAGCCAAAACTGAGCACAAGAGAAAATGTTAGAAATCGTACTTTCTTTATTGACGTAACTATTAAATTATGCATTCCTCGCATAATTCTGCTGCGTAGAATGATATCCATGTATGGATGGATGTTTAGCTCTTCGTTTTCCCGTTTTGCTCTTGCAAAGCCTGGTGCTTGAGTTAGTTGAATGAAAAAATTCACAGAGCATTCAAAGCCACCTACTGTAGGTTGTGGGACTGAAGGAGGTTGCAGTGATCCAGTAGGTCCGTCAGATGGGCAACAAACCACCAGTTGTTGAGGGCAATGCTAAAAGAGTATACAAATGATTGAAACAATTCAATGTTTTACTTCACTATACAGCCATATGACAGGAACACTACGTGGTTGAGCATTACTTGATGATAGTTTGTGTTTGCGTCTGTATGTGGGCATTACCTGCAGTCCTTGATGACCTGGTGGATGTCAAACTCAAAGGCAGCCAATAAGATGCTGTCCAGAGGTTCTGGGGCGCTTCGCGAGTCAAACATGGCCAGGCATGACTAGAACATACCGCTAGGTTAACATTTTCCCCAAAGGCAGTACGTTACAAAACACACAGATCGAGTTTAAAAAAAGAAAATATATCTATCCCAATAAATAGATAAACCAATATCTTTCATTTCACATCCATCCAATACCACCATAAGAGCATCAACAATATTATTGAATTATAGTGTCGGTAACTTAATAAAATCATGAGTAAAATTCACATTTTTTAATACTGGTAATGACGCACTATAAATCAGTCGAAACGACTGAGACTAACAATAACTCACTAAGAGTAAGAGTGTAGGTAGCGTATACCTGTGCATAGTAATGCAGCTCTGTGGGCTTGACCGTGGGGTGGGAGAAGAGCAGGCGGGTGACCAGGAAGTGATACCAGGTGCTGAGCAGGTCTTTCTGCTCCAGTATGGCATCCTCATCCCCCATCAAGATCTAGTTAGGCATAACACCACAGGGGTTTAGAAGACCTTTGTATGGACGTAGCATCCGTAAGAAAATACCATTTTGCGCCGGTCGATTTGCCTTCATCAGAATGCGCCGTGTTTGAGAGAACTAGCCAGGTATCAAATGAAGAAAACAATATATTGGCTTTGTTTTACAAGAACAAAATCACATTTCTTCCCCTTTACTTAGAAGGGTGGCGGATCAACCTCATCCCCCTATCGCAAACCAGTTCAAGGCTGTTAGAGGAGCTACACGCTAGTCTTTTACACATGAGCTTAAAAAAACAGGCGCCATGGCTGCCACTTGGTAGACTGTCTAAACACTAGCAGGGTTGGGGAACAGAATGTAAAGGTCACAGACCTTGCAGATGAGCTCCAGGTTGGGATCACTGGCGAAGGAGTTGTCTTGCAGGCTGTGGTCCACCATGTCGTGCCAGTGTCTCCATTTGACGTCGAACTCTGTCAGTGTCTGGCTTCCGCCAGGCTGGGGGGGAGGGTCAAGGGGTCACAGAGGTCAAGGGTGACCAACTAGAAAGAGCTATAGGAGAGCCGTGATAGATTGATTCGGATGACGTGACCTGGCAACATTTGGTTAAAACTATATTTGGGGAGTACAGACGATATAATGACCCTATAACATGACTGAGACAATGCAAGTATGTGAGCCGTACGTTGTAGACAGGCATCTTGCTGAGCAGGTTGTCCATCTGCTTATACATGCTTCTGGCAGCCGGCTTCAACGCGCCCCACTTCACCAGCATCTGTCTGGCCTCTTCCATTCTGCCCTGCATCAGATAGCTCAGCACCTGTAGCAAAGGTAGTGGTGGTCATTCAAGAAATCCTGTGTAGCTCAGCTGCCAGATATGGCATTAACCCTGCCAGGTTGAGGGCGCGGTTTGACTGACAGGGGCCACCATTGCTAAGAATATAAGCAAATATGGTATCAGTGCCTACCAAATGACAGTATTATAATACTAGATCATATTTCAGACAAAAACATGACGCTTTGATACCATTGGTTGTGTGGACTTAAAAAAGGGCAGTGAACATGTTAATAGGTCTTCTATGACTAAAAAAATTATATTCATTTTCCAAGAAATTAACCACCAAATCACTATTAAATCTACAATATGCTGTAGAACTTATGAATGAAGCTAACCTGTGAAGTGTTTTTGTTGCACTCACCACATCCCAGTAGCCATGGTGCTCAGTGGGGCTCTCACTCTGAAGGACCTCCTGGGCCTTCTCATCCACATCAGCCTTGTGCAGCCTCACCCAGTCCAGCAGGTGCAGCAGAAGAGACCCCCCTGAGTGAAACACACATTTAGGCCCAATCCCATTTCTACCCCTTACCCCTTCCCCCTCCCCCTTGTTTTGAAGGGGGAAGGGGAAGGGGTAAGGGGTAGAAATGGGATTGGGCCTTAACCTTTAAAACCACTGTTCATACATAGTGGAATTGTTTATTTTTCATAAAGATAAAATAGTTATACAAGTAATAAACCCAAGGAGGGGAATTAAGGTGTTACCAGATCTAACATAAATACATCTATTTACAACACACCTGAGAGTGAGTGAAATGAGAGATTAAATTAAAAAAAAAAAAGGTTGGGCAGATTCTAACCTGGAGCAGCATCAATGAAAAGCACTTCACAAAGATTCCAGATCAGCTCGATAGCCAAGAGAATTGACACCTGTCATGAAACACAAGCATATCTTCTTAAGGTTTCCCTTGTCTACAGAATGCAACTGTCAATTCATTTATAAAATTGTCATTTAGAAGCTAGTAGAGACAAGTAGAGATATAATTATGAAATAATCTGGTTAAACGTAGAAATAGCAATACCTGATTTCCATACTGTGTGGCCAATTCTGTATCTTGTGTTAAAACTGGGAAAGTAGAAAACAAGAGTATATTTAAAATATATACAACTAATATGAGAAAAATGCATTATTACAAATATATTATAATAATAGAAATAGAGGGCTTGATACATCAACTGAATTTAAATGTTGATACCTGCAACTTGCTGTAGCTCTTCCATGCACGCTCGAATAACTGATCTGTAGTTTTTACTGATGCTGACGAACCTTGTGGGAAGGACAAAAGGAGTGCCATCAGTCGCTCACTGATTTCACAAATATAACGTAAGTTATCTCTATCACATACAGAACGAGGATCTTACTGTGTTTTCTTGTTTTTGTTAGGCAGGTCCTCTCTAATGGTCTGCAGTCCGACGAAGATGTGGTGGGATTCATTAAAGAGTTTGCGTAAAATAGGAGAGTAGATGTCCTCATCTTTCCTAACCTCATGGATGAAGGAGGAGCATGTACCCACAGAGCCTGACAAGCACAGAGATTGTAAAGGTATGATGATAAAGTGACGAGGATATTGACGCATGTAAGAATCGTAACTATTTGGTAATACACACCTGATGATTTGTAGATAGTGTCATACACCAATATGTCTCCAGGACCCCAAACAAACCCCAAATGATTTCCTTCACTGGCCGGGATGTTCTGGAATTGAGCATCATATTGGTAAAAGCTGAACGTATCAATGCAAAAGAATGGCACAACACGTTTCCTTTCTGAAAATGTATGTCAGTTGCATGCATGTTTTAACGTTACTTTTGGTAACTGTTAGCCAAGTTAGCAATGCCAGTCAGCCTAACCGTTCAAGAAAAAATATTCGACTTACAGTTGTTGTCGGCTCAACGTCTAACTCCTCCATTTTTAAACCAATCAGATCAATATACAGTTGGTTGGTTTGAATTTAGGCACTTTTATAAAACACAAACATTTCATGACATTTACTGCTAGCGCTGCTCGCTCCCCCGCCTCAAAGATTCAGTCAAAGGACCCCAAACGCATGTAGTGGTGACGTCAGTGTGGGGTTATCATCGCCTGCTTAAAAACAACTTTAAATGTATTTGTTATCGTATTCATTTTTCATATTTATTTTGAATATAGCTTGAGCACACTAATTTAATGAATAGAGACGTATAGGAGAAAATCGGAGAGACTGTAGTATCGACATATTACGTTATGCTCTAATATCTTTACTGTCCTCGTTCTACATCCATGCAGTGGTCATGGCAGTAAGAAAAACAAGATGGCCACTGTGATCTACTCCAATCATGACTCAAATCAAACCATCCTGAAATCTATATGTTAATTTTCTTACTGCACGAGAACTGTGACTAGCATAGTATGTAATCGTTGTCAAATGCCCATACGAAAAAATACTTTACAACATCCTCCGTTTGAAATAAATCGAAATAAAGGGGATAAAAACGAAATGCGCGTGCACGTGCTATTGAAAGCTTCTTTGCCGCGGATCCGGTCAATTCCGCCCACAAATAGATTGCGCATTGTACCACGTGACTGATCTAGCCATTCACGTACGATGACAGTGGAGGCGCATGGACGCATGGACGCGCACGCTTGTATAATAATTTAACCGGTAGCGAGCACGTGCGCGTACCCGTATTCTTTGTGTTGCAGCGTAGAGAAGCGCAAAAAGAGTAACCATGGCTGATGAAAAACCTAAGGTGAGTTTCTAAATATTGCGCCCAATGTTCCACATAATTGGCTGTATCATTAGGTTATGGTCTAAAATAAAAGTTGACATCTTATTCTTAAAATGCCTTATTTCAAGTTGTGGACAGAAAAAAAAATCAACTACTACTTGAATACACCGGAAGGATTGTGAACGCGCATTTATAGGCGCGTATATTGCTCCATTTGATTACTGACCGCAAACCAATGCGCTCAGTGATGTTGCTTTACCCTAAACATGAAATCTCCACGAATGAATGAATGAATGGTGGCTATTGACCCAGTCGTTGTCTCTTAGTTGACTAGTCTCCCTACTGTTGGCCAAATCTTGTTTGTTGATTATAACATTCCGAAAGTTACTTTCAATTCTCCTTCATTATTTCTGGGCTCCACACGTCGTTTCCTTTAATAAAATAAAAAGTTACCAAAAAGCATTAATGGATGAATTGTGTATGCATGTTGTAAGAATAAATAAACCTAAATTCCCCTCTGGGATTAATCCAGTGAGGTTCATTTTATTGTGACTGCGATTATTTTGTGAAATTATCTGTGCTCCTTAAAGTGTCACACCTGCATTCATTCAATTGAATGATGGAATGACTCAACAATTCATGTCTGGACACCGTTAAGACAAAACCATATTTTTGTTTTCTTCTACATTTGCCTGCCTTTCTACAGTTGGCATCATCGGATTTCTGAGTCAATGTTCCTTTGCATGCTTTATGATTAGTCTCTAATGCATTCCCCCCCCCCCCCCCCTTTTTTTTTTAGGAAGGAGTGAAAACGGAAAGCAGCGAGCATATCAACCTGAAGGTAGCAGGACAGGATGGCTCTGTGGTTCAGTTCAAGATTAAAAGGCACACCCCCCTCAGCAAACTCATGAAAGCCTACTGCGAGAGACAGGTAAAACTGCTACACATTTAACTATACTGGAAATACATAATGAGTGATTGGAAATTACAGAAGTGACATAGATTAATTAGGCCTACTCAGGCAGTGCCCTTGTGTATCCTATTTAGCAATGTGAAATTAGGTAACAAAAGGTCATCCTGGCCAATGATATTCTTGAGACAAAACCATCAGTCAGTTGTATGCCTTTTTTTTTTTTACTTAAAACATGGGTAACAATGTCATTATAAAAAACCTAGATTACATAACTGTGGCCAAATTGGCTCAATCAACCATAGGTGAGTTGAATGGAAACAACATAGTAACAATGAAGTATACCGTGCAATTAGCTGCAATGATTGGGCTACCTTCTGGAACAAGTTAAAGGGGCCACTCACACTAGGGCCGCGTCCCCGTGCCCGAGCTAATTTGCATACTAAAGTCTAGAACGTTTGGCTAGTGTGACCATGCCATCCGTATTCCAGCATGGAACAGCCCCTTGGCCACGGCACACTTGGGAGAGGTGTGCCGTGGCCAAAGTACAGATGCTAATGAGATGACACGTGCGGATACGCAACGTGAGCTGGATGACGTAGTCCCTGCGCGACCCTTCTTTCTTTATAGGTCCATGCCCTTCTTCCCCACAACAATCATTTTAAACAATGGCGGCAAGCGGTTCACGAGTGGGTTTACGTTGGTGCGATAGTGAAGTCGAGTTTTTACTTGAAATTTGGGCCGACGACAGCATTCAGTCGCCGCTGGACACCACGCTTGGTGATGACGTATTTATCGTATTACGACGTGATGACGTATGTATGAAGGAGCAATCGTGCCTAGGCCACGGCCTTTGGAAGCAGTGTGACCACGGGCCAGCGGGGGGAGTGGGGAGGGGGAGAATCGTGCTGAATCTTCCTGCAGCACGGAACAGGCAAACTTGCCTAGTGTGAGTTGGTTGTATCAGCGGTTGTATCAAAGGTTGTATCAGAGATGTTGGGTGACGTCACTTCTGTTGGTATAGTCCTCTGAAGAATACGTCCCGCCTCCGAGGTTCTCGGCTCCCTCGGTCAAATGTCGATGGGAAATAACATTGGGTTTTTGAATGATTGTACATAACAAACTCCGTAGGTGGTGAAGAAGTAAAAGCTGTATCCCGTTTTGATCTCCAGACTTTTTCCATCTAGTTTCGACTGGGTTTTTGGATCGTCGGTGCAGTTAAAGTAGGAAACGATTATTAATGCTACTTTAAGGGCACCGACAATCCAAAACGCAGCTTTTACTTCTTCGCCACCTACAGAGTTTGTTATGTGCGACGATCATTCAAAAACGCCATGTTATTTCCCAATTCCCATAGACATTTGACCGAGGGAACCGCTAACACGGGACTTGTTCTTCAGAGGTCTATTTGAAGCGAGATCCCAAACAAACAGAGCCAGCTCGCCCCTCCCTTCCGTGTTTCGTGCATCCAGTAAAAACTATCATAAACGCAGTGCAAAACCCAACCCTTGTCTGTGATTGGTTAAAATACTATTTATTTTTGGTTTTCAGTGGTTGGTATTACCATTTGTTATTGTGTACGATCTCGTGACATAGGCTGCCTACAGAGACGCGTTATTGTTGACTGCCAGCTTATGGGGCGGGATCATTAATGTTTCGGCCTAGAATCGCTGATGCAACCTTTAAAGTCGTTATAACATTTCACCTGGCTGGTAGCTTTAAATAACCTGGACATATCTGACTGTAGTCAAAGGTGAATGATGGGGATTTCAATAATCGTATCAATAAAATCACAACCCATTACTGATATTTTCTTAAAATACAAAATGCCGGCTAACCCATACATTATGGGTTATACCATACAAGAATCTTACTATCGACACTAGCTTAACCCCTGCCACTCATTCCACCCAGCAAGCCAAGCTACAGTAGTTGTGTCACAATTGCAAAGCAAGTTAGATTAGAAGGAACAATGTAATTTAGATTTTTTTTCAGTGAGTAGTCTCCCTCCTGCTAACAAGGAGGGGCTCCATCCTACCCATTACGTGCTTAAAATATTTATTTTCTTGTTTTCTATTTCATCAATAAGTTTAGCAGTATTAAAACAGCACAACACTTCTAGATTGATTCCGGTTAGTAAGTCCATCAAGCGTGAGGTTTGAATGAGGTTCCTACAGCTTGGAAACGCTGCCCAAAATCTGCCGGCCACAATGATGGATGGCGAACACTAGCATCAACTTTGTAGAAAGGTATTGCACACTAGTGCTGTATACATACATGGTATCTACGGAGACAGTGGCTGCATGCTGTGTGCACCAAAGTGAGATTTGTCATGCGAAAAACCTAAGAATTATGTAATCACAGCCCTCAGCCACGGTTCATATGGCAATGTTTTCAAGCAGTGCTTGAAGTTATGGCACAACTGTGGGAGTGCTCTCAATGGAAATGAAATCCACGTAAATATGGAGTGTGAAGGATTTAGTGGTATCTAGCGGTTAGGTAGCAGATTGCAATCAACTGATTAGCACCCCATACCTCCCTGCATCCCTAATTGTCCAATGATGTAGGAGAGGCTACGATGGCCTGTTACTGGCTTATAAGGAGGTTCTTCCAAAATGATGTCATCGTCAACGATAGCATCGGGTAGCGAAGTGTCCCGTGATGAGGTTTCTTGATAGATAATTTAATTACATTTAGTTATTTAATCTGTAAAATATAGGTCAACATTTTTAAGTAAGACAGCAAATATGATTACAACTAAAACAAAAACTCAATGTTTTCTCACTCTGAGCCACTTTGGAAACATGACGGTGCAACATGGCAGGCTCCGGGGAAGGGTCCCACACCCTATATAGATTAAAAGAGTTACCGTAAACATATTTCTTCTTTTCACTGGATTACATACACATTTAAAAATACTTTACTGCACCTCTCCAATTAGGACATGATTTTGAACATATGGGGATAAAAACAAAAAAGGTGCAACGTTTGAATGACAACACAACCCTAGAGCTATTCAAGAGCATGAAGAGAAAAAAAAAAATGCAAACACCCCTCTGGATTTTGGATCGCTAGAAAAAGGCCCATGTACAAAAATATCCAACTCTACAAAGTTAGGAAGCCCCCAGTCCACCTAAGTATTGACATTGATGGATATAACCTAATAAATCGATATAAACTCCTTGGAACAAATGTATAATAAAAATCACAGAATAAAAACCACATGGCCTGGCCATAAAAACATTTGGCAGAGGCACCCATTTATAATCATGCCAGTGAACCATAACATTATGATGCTTACATCTTAATCCTGGGGTCTAATACAGAGAGCTGTGCAAGCCTCCATCCTGTAGGTCACTGATCCAGCCTCGCTCAACCCCACACTGTGCCTTTTGCTGTGCCGCTACTGCATGTATGGAGCTGGTCGATGTGGATGCGTCAGAATATATGAAAACATATACTTTCAATATGATCCTGGCAATATATAGTAGTAAATTAAAATATACCTGAATACTTGAATGGTTTACTAAAATGAATTTAATATTCAATGAACAAGCAAAAGCAATTGTTAAATGCTTTATTGAATTCCTCCCACATATTTAAAACGAATTAAAACCTGATATTTTCATGCAACAAATGTAATCCTATCGGTCTTAATCATCATTATTATTATAATTATTATCATCATCATATTATAGTCCACTTAAAACAGACGTATGTGACAGCTAACAAAGCTTTAGCTCTTGATAATAAAAGCTATTATGTTCTTATTTGTCTTTCCCCTGTGATCTTTTAGTGAAGGGAAAAATAAGGTCAGATATAGGACAGGCACCACATGAAGGGAGTTCATTTGAGATGAAAGTCCCCATCATTGCATATGTTCCCCCCCATGTGTTTGAGATATGCCTACAATACCTCATCCTTGCTTTATGCCATTTCAAAATTACATTGAAAACATGCAGAGACAATTGGGTACAGTTTCATGTATGTACATTATTAACTAATTTGTCTTTGCCCCAACCCCTCCTAGGGACTGGCCATCCGGCAAATCAGGTTCCGGTTTGATGGACAGCCAATAAACGAGACGGATACGCCATCACAAGTAAGCCTGACCATGTGGTGTAGGGTAACGTGTATGCTGTTGAAGAACATCATTGGATGAGGAAACTCGACTAAAACATGGCCTTCCCAGGCCCTTGAGCAAAGAGAAATCTCACCAAGAGCAGCATTTTTAACTTCTACCAGCAGCTGGGTTAGGCTTTTAACCATATCATTTGTTTTCTCCTCTGACCCCACCCCCCTGTTATCGTTTCAAATTACAGTTGGAAATGGAGGATGAAGATACGATTGACGTATTCCAGCAACAGACAGGCGGTCTGCTTTAATCGCAGCCGTGTATCAGCAACCGGTTCCCCCCATCATCCTTTCCTGAATCGCTACACACACAAACGCACGCTCAATATGCTTATTTGCAACTCTCTCTGCTGTCACAAAAGAATGGCCAGACATCAGCATTCTCAACTACAATTTTTTTTTTTTTTTGTATAGTTTTTTTGACTTTATTCTCACCCATGTTACTTTGCTGTTGTTGTACATAATGCAGTCTAAGTTATGGTTTTATTTGCTGATGTCATGCCATGGCAAATGTTACTCGACCTCGTCTAGACTTGGTAGGGCTTGTTCTGAAGATACAGACTATGAATGGAAAGAATGAATTGAAAGGAATTAATTGAATGTTTGGCTATAGGCTAGGCTTAGCTGTCATCTGAGAAAAAAGCTCTACAAGTCAATCTGTTTTGGGCTGGATATTGCAGAGCAGATTATTGTATTAAGTCTATCTGCCTAAAAAATTGATTTTCTAACCCCTTTTTTAAATAAAGTAGTGAATGTGTAGGAAAAATGACCACCTTGTCTTATAGTTATACAAGGCCAAAATGTCATGTTAGTCTAAATCTTAATCTGAAGTTAATGTTTGTTTAAATAAATCGACTGTTTTTACCAAACTCCCAATTATTGTTTCTTGTACGGTTGTTTGTGGCAGTTATTGTTTTTTTTTTATAAAAAAACAAAAAATATTAAAATAGTTTTACTTCAAAGTCGAAGAATAACCCAGCCCCTATAACACATAATGACAAGAGCATATTTTAACATTTGTTTTTAAATATAAAGAATGACTAAAACACTGACTAAGCACCAGGATGTTGCTCATGCTGTCTGATCGTTGACATTAATCGGCGAAGCATGCTACCAACCAGAGAGGCGATCCCTGGTGTTCCGTCCAACCAGAGCGTGCGGATCGCTAGTGGGCTGGGACTTATGGGACGCTAAAGGAACGACAAACGCCTACAATTTCGAGCGTTTTTCAGTGTCGGGTGGAGTCTACATCCTCTTATCATCTCTGCGGAAAGGATTGCCGAAACCCAGATTTTTATAGTCTTAGAAATTAGCTATTAGTCCTTGCAAAAGGCAACTGTATTCCATCCCAAAGATGACGACGACATCGACCTTTCAAGGATTGGAACCCGGTGCGAAAAGCAGTTCAAGGTAAAGAATCGGAAAGGCTCCATGAACAAACAAAAGAATGCAATGCGGACAGCCCTCTCGGCTTCGCTGACGCCTCTTTGCTTCAGCTTTTCTGATCATGTTGGGACAATTCTGATAGCTAGCCCGTCGATGGCCGGCAGGGGATTATTTTTTATTTAGCTGAACTATACCATCGTCTAGCTAATTTATCTCGTTGGCTGTCTGGTCTCGCTACCCTATAGCCTTGAGCTATGATCCCGAGGCTAGCGTTTCTGCTTTCTATCTAATTGGGTCAGTTGAACAGACAGACCAACCTTATTTTTTTTAGGATTTTTTTTGTTTGTTTTTTGCCTTGCACTTGAAAGCTGCTCAACAACTGTATACCCTGCAGTTGGCATTCTAAATGTACTATTGCCCGTCTTTAATCCAATGCCACTGAGTAAAACGCTGACCGTATCTGACTTTCTTTTTTTTTAGCAAAATCAAACGGACTATAGTCTAACGCCCTATCCTTGAAAATGGCCAGACCTTTCTCATTAGCGTTGGCTTCGCAGTCAATTGTCCATTGAACACCGATACTTACTTTTTTTTGCTATATCGTGACAGTTGCATACATTTACATTAATCCTATTTGCTTTATTACTTTTAATTACTGGGGAAATACAACTTTATTGAAAAAAATAATGCAAACCGTGCGCCATCGGCCAACTAAAAGTGATGCTGCTTGAAGTCGCCATGCACATTTACTTTGCGGTGTCTAATTCTTTGCTGATTTTAATCCGGACTTGATACATACATGGGTGATTCCATTGGTTTGGTTTCACTGAGTATGATGAATGTCGTTCAGTTTTAACTGTTTGAGTGATGAGGGTTGGGGGGGCTTTGAGCTTGCTAAAGCCGGTTAATCTTTCCTTGCTGCTTTTGCTTTACCGAATGCTACCAAGTCTTTAGCTAACTGCTGTTCGGTTTAACTGGCAACCGACCACTGAGGTCTGCCCAGCGGCAGTCCAATTTGAAGGCAAAACCAAGGCCCCCAAAAGCCGCCCATTCTTGACTAACGATCAGTGCATCTTAAACAGTGCAGCTACGATTTATGACCGCCCATCTCCTTGAGACTATTTGTGATATTAACATTGGTAGATCTTCCGTTTCTCTTAATGATTATTTGGAGAGAAAAAAATGCAAGCTTTATTTTAGGGTGGGGTCTGCGGTTGCCAGGCAGCTAAAAACCTTTTCCTCGCTGCAATCCTCGCGGAAACCATGATCTCATCCCTGGCTGGGAGGTGAATTCTCGTTTAGATATTACCGTAAGCCCGGTGTCACAACTACTAGCATTCAAACGATTGACAATTTTGGGGCTAATGATAATAATGCATAGAGTTTATGTATCACCTCGCCCCACTGTAGGGCTGGATTGTGGAATCCATCTGCCCGCCGACGGCCCTCCGACAGCTGCCGTTTGTGTCAGCTGGTGGCTCCACTAACACATCAGTATCTGTCCTCCGCCCTCCAGTCTCTTATTAATGGAGGAAAACCTCGCCCCCATACTTATTATCAACTCCCCTTTGTGAAGCCATCATTTTGAGGAATAACTATTGGCTCCTTCTGTTTAGTTGGTAAAATATAGGCGGATCGCCTGTATTTATGTTTTAGAAAGTAATTATTGGGTGACCTACATCGTCTGTGTTCTACCATGCTAACTATAAAGTCCATCACATTTCATAATGGAACGACTTTGTACGTTTGTGTGAGATGTACATTTGATTGTTTGGGTGTTGGATAGTTCTTTTCAAAACAAACTGTCTCCAATACATACAATCTGTCCTCTTGTCATACACCAGGGTACTGCGACCACCGGGCGGGGCCTCAAACATCTCATTCGGCACGGATGAGGAATCCACCCCCCGCAAAAACAAGATGGCTTCCAACATCTTTGCAGAGCCTGATGACCCCCACGCCCATCGAAGGAACAACCCACCCAGTAAGTTACATTTCCCTCTTTTCTGTTTACCTAGCTTAAACAGTGTGTTGGTTCTGGGGAGTCCCACCTGGTCTTGAGGTCATCTTACTTAACTCTACCTGGATGAACATGCAAATCCAGTATTATAATGTAATGCAGTAGTTTAATGATACAAAGCTTGGGCCCCTCTATTAGTAAGGACAAATAAGGATGGCCAGTGATTATAACCTGCAAATACCAATTGTCAGAAAATGTTAGAGGAATCTCAATCATCGTAAGGAGGCATATTTAAAGGGGACCTATTATGCTTTTTCACCTTTTATGACCTATAAACGTTGTTATAATGATTAGGGGTGGGAATCGAGAACCGGTTCCTACTCGGAACCGGTTCCAACTAACCAATTCCATCGGAATCGTACGCCTCAAACGTTATCGATTCTTCTTAACGATTCCACACCACGTTTTCCGGTTTCCGCAAAAAATTTACGACGACCCTGCGCGCGCCGACAACCTTCAAACAACAAGGCAGCATCGTGGAGAGTAGGAAGCGATCGCAAGTCTGTCTCCATTTCACCAAACGCAATGAAAATTCTGCCGTATGTAATCAGTGCAATGCTATCATTTCGTGTAAGGGTGCAAACACCAGCAACATGCTTAAGCATTTGTCTACCAAGCATGGAATTAAGTCCCAAGAATGCCATGTGTTCAAAAGCCTGCATACGAGTCAAAAGCTCCACTGTGTCCTCCGTTGACAACGGTAACGTTCACATTACATATCCTGCATTAGCAGCCCACTGTCGCCTTGCAACTGCAGTTTTTATAGTAGTAGTGTCGTAGTTTTTATTAATAATGCCGACCTATACAAATTTCATGCATTTTAGATGATCGCTCTCAGGCAGCTGGCCCCTCGACATTGGCTCAAGTTACCCCTTTCACTCCCAGAAAAGGCAGATATGCTTATATTCTTGCATAAGAATTGTTGACGTTCAGTAAAAAAAAAAAATCTAAAAGATGTTATGAAGGCATACATTTCATGCCTATTTAATTAAAGGGGATGTACGTATGTTTACTATAACCCTTTTATGTTTATTATAACCCTTCCTAGTAAAGTGTTAAACTTTAATTTAATGACGTTTGGTTTAAGCTTACAGTTATTACATCTAAAATATGTATATAAAAGTTTAGTGTTAAATCATAATTTAGCATGTTCAATTGTAAGTGTCTTCCTATTTTTTTTATTACTTATTTATTGTCAGTCTAACTTATTTAGACTATAGTTTCTTGTGTTAGTATGTAGAAAATAAAATGGTTACTTTTGGTGCAGAAGACTGTAGAACTCTTTTTTTTTTTTGCCACTCAATGAACTACTCAGGAATCGGTAAGGAATTGGATCGATAGGCAGAATCGACAATGGCATTGATATTGATTAAAATCGTATAAATTCCCACCCCTAATGATTGATAGTCATGTTTAACCATACTAAAGTGTCAAATAATGACGTACATGCATTTCGACGTATTCCCTGCTGACAGTCTGAGGTGGCTGTGCAGAGCGCTAAACACTCGGACAATGTTTGCGATTCACTTGTTCACATTTCCGGGAAATCATCTATGTAGAGGCACTCCTGCCGCGCCCCCATATGCCTGGTCAAATCTGCCCCCGCACGCGCTTCGAGGAAGGTAACCAATCACATCGGAGTTGGGTTGGCAGGAGGGGGGCTAGGGGGCGGAGAAGGACGAAACCGAGCGTTGACAGAGAATGCTGTAAGCGCCCAGATGAGAGGAAGAGTTTCCCGAAAATCTACATCGTTTTTTGTGTATGGTTAAACATGACTATCAATCATTATAACAACGTTTATAAGTCATAATAGTTGAAAAAGCATAATAGGTCCCCTTTAAAGTATATTTATCGATCCAATGGGGAAATTCACAAAACCTAATCCAATTGGTTAAATCCACAAAACAAAGAGTGCTATGCTGGTTTGAGGATCAAAAGATGATTTACTTTTTTACGGTTCCATTGCCAGAGTAGAGGTGCCATGAATGTGAAATGACAGCCCGACAAGAAATGTAGCCCCACAAAATAAAGTTCTACCAAGGAAACGGGCCCTGATTTATTTTTAACCACACCCAATTCCTTCCTCGGTTTTCATCAGAATTACCGTTTGTGCATTTCTACCTTATTTATGCGTCATGTTTGATTAGGCTGGCTGATTCTTCAAGTGATTGAAGAGAAGGCCAGATTTGTGCTAATGTCCAGGAAGAGGCATTAAACTAATTTGCAGTATTGGGAGGAGCCAATGGCCCTTATTCACCTAGCGGCCATCTTGGTTCTATACGCTAGCTGGGTGTGGAGAAATGAAATGTAGAATTCTGCTTTCAGTTCTCCCATCCAACTGTCCTAGGTCGATGATGCACTTTGTAGCAAGTAGAGATGCTCTGATTGACCGGACGCCGGTCATGATCGACAGATTGTGGCTAAAAATAGCTTGATCTGAGAACCCCCAAAGCGCTGATCAAAAAGGCAGATCAAGTGACGTAAATTACTCGTGCGAACTTGCCAGGGGCAGCATGAGTTCTCCCGCATACAACATTGTGCTACACTGCCAGGATTTCAAGGGGTCATTGTAACGATGGCAGAGGAGGCAGTTTTACATTCAGTGTCGTTTACTAAGAACTTGCATAACTCGTGTACAACCGGATAAGTATCCCATGTCCTGCGCGCTTCACCATACATACAACAGTATGTGCGCAGGCACATTTCAGTACCGTATATACAGCAAGGGAGAGAAAGAAGGAGAAGAGGGTTGCTTCAGGATAACTGCTTTTCTTCTGTCAAGTAAGACCAGACCATCACCCCTGTTATGCTGATGTTTAAACTCCGACCTGTAGGCCCACATTAAAGTCTGTTTGGCAGCTTAACCATTTAGATGACCATGCTATGGATTCTAGTGGAGGAAGGGGAGCTGCAAGGCCTCCTAGCCAAACCCAAGGTTTGCTGCCTAGTCCTCTGTAGATTTAGGAAACTGGTGGGTTTGTTATCATGGAGGTACTGTGCTTCTATAAGTTTAATGGACCTGCCATCTGTTGTGAGTCCACAGTGCATCAACTGTTGTCTCATGGCTGCATTAAGTCCAATCCCGACCCTTTCATTTGCTGGTCTCCTATTGCCCATATTAATTGATCAGACTAAGTAATGTGAATCACTGTAATAAAGAAGCCTTTGTTGAGCGTAGTGGCTCTTTCGAGGGGGAAGACAATGCTGATTCACTGATGTCCATTAACAAGCAGCAAGCCTTGCTCTCGTCCAAAATGGCGTCTCCTACGTCTTTCTCTGTCTGGCTTTGTTCCCCCTCCATGTCATGGACAGTCTGTCCCCCACCTCCCCTGGTGCTTACTACAGCTGTTGCCTTATGTGGACACACACGCACATGCACATACACACCAGCCTCTTGCAGCAGGCCAAACGCTGGCCTGTAATACCCTGCCTTGCTAGGGGAGAGGGAATATGAGGGTGATGTGTGTTTCGGATTTCACTTGTCTTTCTGGAAACCGTCCACATTATTTTCCTGGTCCATCGCAGTGTCTGGATTTCAGGATGTTTGCTACTGTACTTTATAACCAGCGGATTGGTCTTGTGTTTACCAGACTTTACTCCCTTTATGAAACATTAAGGGTTTATTTATAACCCCCATAGGATAAGCCTGGCAGTGATCGTGGCGAATCAGTCTTGGAATTGCTCTGGTGCCCTTGTTGCTGACTGGCTTAACGTCTGGGAAATGGTCTGCATACCGTGACGTGTGTGTGTGTCTCTCTCCAGCCGGAGCCCCTCAGGGCACCCTGTGCGGTGAGCCCTCTGCGCCTCTGAGACGGTGCCAGCAGCCCCTCCTCTTCCCCAAGAATCCGGAACCAGAGCTCACCACCATCCACAACTCCGGAGCCGCACTGGTCTGGAACCAGAGACGGGAGGTAGGCCTGGTTCAGTGTCCTTGGGTAGGGCCCATCAGTGGGGGGCTGTATAAAGATGTCCATGTTTTTACTGTGCTTCTTATATGTTAGACCTGGTAAGTCTGCTGTCTACTAAAGCATTGCACCTCACTTTGTGATTCCTTTATCTCATTTCGATGTTTCTGTTGCAGGGGGAGAATGGCAAAGACCAGGCAAGCGAAGGTAAGACACTCATCCCTATCCTCCAAATCCCATCTTGCGCACCACTCCCAAGATACCGGCGCACCAACAAAGCTAGTGCCTGATCTCTAAATGACTCTGTTGGCTGTGGATAGCATTCTTGGTGGCCCCCATGGCACTGCAGTTATGCTTCCTGCCTTCTGAAAGGTGAAGTCATATCTCATCTGCTTTGGTCCGCCCCATACACACGCACATGGTGCTCATCAAGAAGAGTCTGCCGACCAGAGGCCCCGCACATGGGAGTGTGCGGAACAATGTAGAGTGACTATGACGACATGCTGTGGTAATGAATCCTGTCTAGTGAGGGGATTTTTACAAAAATTAAACGGTGTTGGAGCTTCCATCATCTGCACTACTGAAACGTACAATCGTTCACAGATATTAATATCGTTATTAATATCGGAGCATGTCTCATCTGTCCCATCCGCTTCGGGCATAACTTGAAAAGAATATTTGCATTGGCATTAAGTTTCCCTTTCTTTTACGTTACATAAAACTACCTCTTAAAAAATACCACGGTAGTTACAATGCCGTACAAATGTTAATTCAGACACACAAACGGTTGTTCATAACAGGCTCCTGAATCAACATCCCATAGTATGTAATGCGTTTGCCCGGTTATGATGGACTGTCTCCTCTGTAGTCGCACAGCTGTTCTTTTGATGCCAGCCTCTGTGTCCTCTATTAAGGTCCAGGTGCTGGCGTTGCCATTAGCATTCTCTGCACATAATGGAGGAATCAGGACTGGGTTTTAAGAGATCAAGAACACTTTTCTTTCATGGCTGCGTTCAGAGAGAACTTCTTGCTAATCTACATAGGAACCGGATATTGGAAGCGCCGCCTGCAGTCTATTGATTTAACTTGAGGAATGTGGGAAAGTTGGCGAGCTAGCCCAGTGTGTGTCCTGTACACATCAAAAAATATAAAATCCCTATTTCTTTTTTAAATACAGAAAAGATTAATTATAGATTGATTATCAAAAGTAATGCGCTTTTATTTCCAAAATGTTGTCGGCAAGTTGCAATAGTCTCGAGGGCTATTTCAGAATGATGACGATGATGGACGATATACCTGTCCTCCAGCACTGAGGTTTCATTACTGCACTGTCCACCCTCTGTTGAGTAAAATTTTTATTTTTGTGCTCCTACTTGCTTATTGTGACTTACTTTTAAGGCTTTTAGCAGCCGCTTTTATCCAAAGCGACTTACAATTAGTACATTTGTCAGAAGAACGTGAAACAATATATTGTTATCGGTACAGTAAGGATGCTCATAGAAACAAGTGCAAAGCACTTACAATCGCTAGGTTAACCCATTCTCCTTATACAGCAAAGATGGCTAGGATAAGATGCTACACATGTGCTATCATTAAGTACGACATACAGTGTGTACATAAAATGCCAGGACATACAATAAGTTGGAGGGGTTGGCCATGCAAAGTATAGGTGAACTCTGATTAACATGAACTTTCTTTTTCTTTTTTCAAGCCTGGTTTGTTTTGACCTAATAAGGTGTCATGCACAGCTCTGAGTCACTCAAATAGCACACTGTATTTCTGGTTCTCTGAGCCTTGGCAGTGAGGTGTTGAAACGTACCCAACCAATCGTATATTTTCTGCCAGTTATTCACACGTTTCATTATTTACTATTGGGTACTTCAACGTGACTTGCAGTACCTAACATTTCTTTTGATGCATGTCATTAAGGAGCAGGTAGGGGTTGGCCGATCTTGCTGAAAGAGGCATTTGGGAAGAGTGCAAGCATCGGGGTTTGAACTCATAACCTTATACTTGGCAGCCAAACAACTGGAGACATCTAGACTATCCTGTCCCATATCCGAATGATGTCATCGTACCAAGTTTTTGTGCTCCTTAAAACTCATTTGAAAGTTCTAGGTACTGCATGTCCGTGAAGAGCCACGCCGTTGTAGTCTCTGCGTAGCACAGAGATGTGGTTCTCTGCAGACGTGCCCACGTGTGCGCGTGTGTTTCTGCAGACTGTCCCGATGAGGTTGAGGGGGAGAGCGAGGAGCAGAAGGAGAGACCACAGCCCCCCGCCCCGTCGGGAGGTGCCAACGCCAATCCCGGGGCAGCCAACGGAGGGCGGAGAAACCCTCCAGGTGGCAAGTCCAGCCTCATCCTGGGTTGAATGATGCAACACACACACGACTTTCTATTCTCCATTGGAACGCTTTTTTTATTTTTATTTTTTCAAAGATGAATTACCCCACACTCTTCCTCTCCATTGCCCAGTTCCCCACCCCCCCCTCTTGCTCCACATGCACTCGCCTTGTTATGACCCTTGACCCTCCCACAGTTAATGTCTCCCATCGTCCCAACCCCTTTGTTTTGGTTCTTTTTCTATTAAAAAATAAAAAAACAACTTGTTGACAAAAGCACTTTATGTATCTCTGCCCCCCTCAACCTTCATTTCAGCCCATCCTGTAGTGCACCGCGCCTGCTGGGAAAGGCATGATGTCTAGCTTATCTCTCTCGCTATCCTCCCACCCTCTCCTCCATTAGCCCCTCCCTGTAAATGGTCAAGGGAAAAAAAGTAACTTAAGAGGGGGGGGGGGATGAGATTTGATGCGTGGATTTCTAACAATAAAGATTGATATCGATTTGCTGGTCCATTGGTCGTGTTTTTGAGGAGAAGACTTGGCATAATGTACGCTGACAATATGTTTTTGTTTGTACAAATGGGTGTACTACAGAATTTTATGATTTGATATTGTGGTAGTAGGCTAGGTTTGGCCTTGTTCTTTTAGTTAACGTATTACAGTTTCTGGTTCCAAAGGCTTTACATGTTGATCTAAATGTTTAGAGGGAAATTTTCTAGTAGTCGTCTACCTTGCCAGTGTGGTCATATCTACAGTACTATCATCTTTTAGTGTTATGGATAGTTCTTCTAAAGTCAACTGATCAAATTTGTTCAGTAATCAATTGGGTTCATTGGGGCATCAGGGGCTATTCTAGGATCTGACTTTTCTTACCCCAGGAAGCCACGGGTATATGAAGTATATAAACGATTTTGAATATCGTAGATGTGATAATCTGCAGAATTTTAGGTTGACCTGGTGGAGATCCTAAATTGATTCTGTTGTGGGGTAAATCTATCCATTAATCTATCAATCCAACACGTATATTTTTGAACAATGCAGTTTTATTGTCAGAAAAGCAAAGACCTTTTGTAACAGTTGAACCTCGGTTAAACTCGTACCAATGAGTATTTCATCCCAGAGGAAAGGATTAAACACATTTTGGCTAGTCTCTAGCTCTTAAAGAGGAAATACATAGTTTAATGGTAACTTTAGACAACACATTTGTAAATTAAGTATTATGTATTATATTATCCGTGATTTATATTTGCTCCTGTCCAAGATTTTCGTCGTTACTATGCTGTTGCATGTCTCAGCCAATAGATGGCAGCCAGTGTCGGCTAAATAATGCAGTTCTGAACCGCTAAAGTGTTGAAAGGAAAAAAGACTGTAATGAAGGAATAATCAAATGGATGTGAACTGTATGAACAAATTTGAGCTATATTAAATTTCCTTTGGGTCATTTTCACTAAAAAATGACCATATTTCCCCCTTTTTATTTTATTTAAACACATACTGAAACCCATTGGTTTTCAAAGTATACTATAAATGGTAAATATGGAATCTTCAAAACTAATATTGTTTTATTGACATCGGAATATTTTATCAGCATACATTTTTATAAGACTTGTTATGCAAGAAAATCTACAAGTAGGCCTACAACATGCATTAATAATATGAGAAACACCACTATTTCAGGAGAACTAAACTGTCGCCTCACTTTCATGGACCCATACAATTTTATAAATTGTATCAACATTAGTGATGGATTCAATGATTCTTTTCCTTGATTCAATTCGCGTCGGTCAGTTCGCCAAGAAGAGTCATTCAGAATCGTTCATTCGTTCGTTCAGTCGAGTTTCCGGTAGCGGTGAATCGAATCATGGAATGCACGGTTCTCAGCTGAGTCAGTCAGACTCAGCTCCAACCTCGTTCTCATTCTCAAACGATCGTGGAAGTAGGTCATCAATCAACATTACAACTTTAACCAAACTCAGCGGGATGGGGAAGGATGTAGTTGATCGGAGGCGGAGTGGCCGTCGGGACGATCGGGAGATTTCCCGGTCGGCCGGCCGGCCAGCGAGGTCAGGCGGACCGGCCCACAGCTGTGAGCGGCCGCAAGGCGTCTGCAAGCCGGCCCTGAGCATAATTTATTCCCGTCAAGACGCCGTGAAATTCCCCGAAATAAACAATATATGTCTCGTGAACATCCAACCAATATTTATACCACTTGCTTGCTCTCTATGTCTCATTCATGTTTTTTTTTTAATATATAATTTTTTTACTTCATTTAATTCTTCATTATTCAGGCGTTACAGAACTTTCATGGCCATAAATAAATAATACGAACTACAG
The DNA here is from genome assembly GCF_031168955.1 of Gadus macrocephalus. Classification (NCBI taxonomy): domain Eukaryota; kingdom Metazoa; phylum Chordata; class Actinopteri; order Gadiformes; family Gadidae; genus Gadus; species Gadus macrocephalus. The sequence goes on along the minus strand of NC_082383.1, from coordinate 11,521,424 downwards.
TTTACTTTAATTTGTTTGTTCTTGAATTGACGTAGAATGGAGCAAAGACTCCTGGGATTGGGAAATGCGTTTATCCAATAAACAGCTTGCAGGTCAAGTCCATTTTCGGAAATGTAGGGGAATATATGAGCGGCCCCACGTCTAATGGCATGACCCTAAAGACACTTCAGACAGAGAAGGCAAGTTCGTGGTTGCTTGCTTTTGCTTGTTGTCGCACTCATGGAAGCAGTGCCGCCGCTCCCATAACGCGCACTACGCGCTGCGCGTAGGGCCTCAAGTCCTGAGGGGGCCCCAAAAAAATAAAATAAAATAAAATTCCCCCCCCGTCAACAATTGTTTGCTACCCCCCCCCCCCCCCCCCCCCCCCGTCAACAATTGTCAACAATTCAGCACAGGGGGCTGGTAGGGGGAATTCGGGGGGGGGGGGGGGCCATAAAGGAGTTATGCTTAGGGCCCCAAAATAGCTAGCAGCGGCACTGGCTCTTGAAAGTGAATGACTTCCGGCGATTTGGTAGCTCAATTCGCTTCTGGTGTGGACGTACAGTAAGGGTAAAGGTGTATTTCCAGAAGAAAGCTGCGGCGGTTTAACCCCCGATCTCTGCAGTCTACTGGTAGATGCCCTTGTGCAAGATGCCCAAACGCCCCAGCCTGCCCCAGTGACGTGCATCTTAAATCACTCTAAATCACATTTGAAGAAAGTCCCTGCTATATGGCTAAATAGAAGTGTATAAGAATCGTCATAGATTGATGTTATGCATCTGTCTGTGGGTTGGATTCATACCAGTTTAAGGATTTTCTTAGTAGGGATGGGTTCCAGGAGTTGGGAGCAGTTTGGTGATGGTAATGACACAGGGTAGTAGACCTTCAATAACAGCACCACAAGCATGGCACCGTACAGGAGAAAGAGGCACTGGCGCATGTAGCGTCGCAATGTGTGTTTTTCTACAACACTGAATCTTGGCGGATGGATCCTCTGACGAGGTTCTCTCCATCTTCATCCACATCGTCGCTGCCGTTCTTATCCCTCACAATGGGGGACTGACTGCTGAAGGACGGGCCAGGATCGGAACCAGTCAGTTCCTAAGATGGCCGTAAAGAGGAAGAAAATTGACATTACAAAACAATCAGGAACAGGTTAAGGTCCCGGCTAAAAATACCTAGGTCATTTCACTTGTATTTAATTGTAAAAGTATTAAAAATAACATTCATAGAGATGTATTTATTTATTCTTACTGATTTCTTATATATATGTATTATCATGGGATTTTTCATGCGAGTTGCTGTAACGCCTTCATTTCCCCTTAGGGATGAATAAATAATCGATCAACTATTTATGACTGGTCTGCAATTATGAACATATTATTAATCATTTCCAACATCATCATTATTGTTTGCAACCTTTTTTATTATGCTTTAGCCTTTATATGCCAAAGAGAGTCATCGATCACCTCAATGAAACGCAGTTTTAGAAAAAAAGTAAACTCACCAGTGACAACGATTTCTTCCCAATATGACGTTATGAGCAGTGGCGGATTTAGCAAATTGGGGTCCAAGGCGAAGATGTGTATGAGGCCCACCTCATCCAATCTTTAAAAGAGAACAGAGGAAAGAAAATGCACAGACTGAATGGTGGATAGGCAGGTCAAGCTAATCTACTGAGTACAGTGTCGTGTGATTCTCTTATAGGCAGGGTCATTTTCTTCCTTCATTTCTCGTCAATGAGTCATCTTGGGTTGGATTCTTATCGTGTTCCTCCCTTCTTATCTTGTTAAACCCTTTAAAAGCAGCTATTCAGAAAGGAGCTAAGGCAAGGTGGCAGACAAAGACATGCACACACGCACACACACACACAAACACACACACACACACACCACACACACTGGCCACCATGTTGAAAGTTGTCAAAATCAACATTACACATCCACAGGCCACAGATTATGTCGAAACATCATGAAATTTGCCCTATATGATCTTCAGACCAAGCCGAACAAACGTGCCAAATTACTATTTCAAATACTACACCAATTGGCCGTCACAGCCAATCAAACTTGATGGCAAAGCCTGGCCGCCATATTGAAAGTTGTCAATATCAACATTACATATCCACAAGCCAAAAATGATGTCCAATCATCATGAAACTTGCCCTATATGATCTTCAGACCAAGCCGAACAAATGTGCAAAACAGCATTTTCTAATTAAAAAACGTTTGGCCGTGACAGCCAGGGCCGTTGCACCAAATCCTGGGCCCCTATACTATAGGTACTGATGGACCCCCCTGCGCTAAGTTGTTGACGGGGGGGGGGGGGGGTATGGAGCGATTGTTGACGGGGAAGACGTGGCCAATGGGTAATTTTTTTTTATTTGTTTTTTTCATGGGCCCCCCCTCTGCCTTGGGCCCCCACACAACTGTCCCCTTTGTCCCCTTTGTCCGTCGGCCCTGGTGACAGCCAAGCAAACTTGACGACAAAGCCGCCAAGCAGGGAGTAAGCCTGTTTTGAGCAACTCTTTAACATATCATAGCCAAACTTGCTAGATTATGACCAATCATCATGAAACTTGCCATGTTTGATCTTCAGACCAAGCCGAACAAACCTGCACAACAGCTTTTTCTAATTCAAAACCGTTTGGCCGTGACAGCCAATCAAACTTGACGGCAAACCCGCCTGACAGGAAGTGTGGTTGCAATTTTTGTTAATGACTTATCTAATTTACTTCAACTAGCTATGAGCAATAGAAATCGGGGAGTCCGGAAAAAATAATGACAGAGATTTTATTGTTACCCACAAAATAGGTACAACAGAACCGAGCATGTGGTTTTGCAAAAGACACACTGACTGGGGCTCCGATCCCAGTCCCTCTTATCCACACCAACTGTGCTGTCATGCATGTAATATATGACCGTCCTGGTATATGTTCAAAATGGCCTTACATTCCCTTACGTATGTGCTCATCTCCTGTAGTTAATCTAAAAATGGGAGGATGACAGTAGCCTGGGCCCCAAAGTCCTTGGCGCCTTATCAGGCCATTACTCTGGGTCCAGGTGTGGTTTCTCTACTTTTCCACTGTGGAGGTGGGGCGGCGTCTGGCCTGCAGGGGGAGCATGGAGCACCGGGTCTGCTGGGGTGATGGGGTCTGATTGCGGACAGGTGTCTGCAATCTGACCCAATCAGGAAGTGTGTATTTATGTGCCTGCTTGTCTTTCAGTCAGGGCTTGAGATAGGGAGGAGGAAGACGCTCTCTGCGAGCCAGAGAGAGCATCGTAAAACCAGGAGACGGACGGATTTGAACAGTGAACCGTTGTCCTTTTGTTCGTGTGTCTTTAAGATTGTGTAACCAAAGTGGAAATAAAGAGGAGTTCGCTCCATTTCCACCAAGAACTGTGTCCTGACTCCGTGAACCCGTTACACTGGCGCCCAATGTGGGGCGGAGTCAAGTATGGATCCATCATCATTGGCCAGTGTCCTCGGACACCTGGCCCAAAGAGCGGAGCGACAGACCCAACTGCAGCAGGCCCAGAACGAGGTCCTGGTGGAACTGGCCCGCTCCTTGGCCACCGACCGGGAGGCCATGCGGGAGCTACTCGGCTCCGGAGAACGCGGCGGGGAAACCCGACTAAGGCAACATATATACGTCGCCAAGATGGGGGAGGCCGACGACCCAGAGGCCTTCCTGGAGACCTTCCGGGGGGTGGCCGAGGTCTCCGAGTGGCCGCCGCAGGAGTGGGCCCACCGTCTCCTGCCTCTGCTGACGGGAGAGGCCCAGCTCGCGGCCCACAGCCTACCAGCGGCGGCCCAGAAGGACTTTGACACCGTCACCAGGGCTATCCGGGACCGGTTGGGCCTAAACCCGGAGGAACATCGCCGCCGGTTCCGGGCCCTGGCCTTCAACGACGGCGACCGGCCCTTCACCTATGCCCAGCAGCTGCGGGACCAGGCGAGGAGGTGGCTGGACCCGGAACAACACACACCGGAGGACATAGTGGAGCAGGTGGCCCTGGAGAGGTTTGTCGAGGGGCTTCCAACCAGAACATCTACCTGGGTCCGGTACCACCAGCCCGGGAGCCTCTCGGCGGCCGTCAACATCGCGGAGGGCCACCTGGCACCCCCTCTGTCAGACCGACGACCGGTCCCGAGCCCGCGGACCGGTGCCGCAGCCCTGCAGCAGGACAGGCCCACCCCGGGACCGAGGGCGAGATGGGGGGGGGGGTCCCTGTCACGAGCAGGCACATAGTGCACCTTCCCACCCCATCCCGCAGACGGGCACTCAGACGGCAGGGGAGGCGTGCTGGCGGTGTGGACAGCCGGGCCACCTTCGGCGGGACTGTCCGTTGATGGAGGTGGGCCAGGTCGTCCGCGTCACCAGTGCCCCGGTTCTTCCCCACGGTCCCGGCGAGGCGTACCGTATCCCGGTGAGGATACAGCGGGGTACGTACCAGGCGCTGTTGGATTCGGGGTGTATGCAGACCATGATCCATCAGCGCCTGGTGCGATCCGAGGCATTGATAGAGGCATCGAGTGTTTCGGTGAGATGTATACACGGGGATGTTCACACGTATCCCTTGGTCCCTATCGAAATTCGTTATGGGGGGAAAACGCATAGAGTCAAGGCGGCGGTTAGTCCGAGCCTCACGCACCCCCTGATTCTAGGGTTAGATTGGGCTGGGTTTCCAGGGGCGGTTAGCGAGACTACGGGGGTGCGGCCACGACAGATAGGGACATGTAGGTCATGCGCTGTGTTCTGCGCCGATGCAAGGGCGTCCGACGCTGATCAGGGATCGGGGGAGGAGGCGGGAGGTTCTCAACCCGAGGTCCGAGCGCCAAGCTTCCCACCGGTGGACGATTTCCCCCTCGAGCAGTCTTGTGACGCTACTTTACGCTCAGCCTTCGACCAAGTGATTGCTATTGATGGTTCGAGGGTACAGCCAGACGCAGTGCTGACTTACCCACACTTTGTGGTCGTTAGGGATAGGCTTTATCGGGTGGGTCGTGACACCGAGAGTGAGGAGATTTTTACCCAGTTGCTGGTACCCAGGAGCCGCCGGGAAATGATTTTCCAGGCGGCGCATTACAACCCAATGGCGGGCCATTTGGGGTACGAGAAAACACTAAACCGGATAATGGCTCGATTCTATTGGCCGGGGATTCGGGCGGAAGTGCGTAGGTGGTGCGCCTCCTGCCCCGAGTGCCAGCTGGTGAATCCCCCCGCCATTCCCAGGGCTCCCCTTCCTCTGGTGGAGGCCCCATTCGACCGCGTGGGCATGGACATTATCGGGCCATTAGAACGTTCCTCACGAGGGTATCGATTTGTGTTGGTCCTGATCGACTACGCAACCCGATACCTGGAAGCAATTCCATTGCGCAACATCTCTGCGAAGAGTGTTGCGCAGGCGTTGTTTCATGTCATATCGCGGGTGGGAATCCCGAAAGAGATTCTCACTGACCAGGGCACCAATTTCATGTCACGCACGATGAAGGAACTTTACGGGTTGTTGAAGGTGAAGGCCATCCGCACGAGCGTCTATCACCCAGCCACTGACGGCTTGTGCGAGAGGTTTAACCGGACGTTAAAGTCCATGATCCGGAAGTTTGTACTGGAGGATGCTCGAAATTGGCATCAATGGCTAGACCCTCTGTTGTTTGCGGTGCGGGAAGTTCCTCAGGCTTCCACGGGGTTTTCCCCATTCGAGTTGCTCTATGGGCGCAGGCCCAGGGGCGTCCTGGACCTCATTAAAGAAACCTGGGAGGAGGGGTCCAGCGACAGTAAAAACGAAATCCAGTACGTCATGGACTTGCGTGCAAAGCTCCACTCACTCGGGGTAATGTCACGTGAGCATTTGAAACGCCTGTACGACAGAGGGACTAGATTACGCGATCTTACACCGGGGGATAAGGTCCTCGTTCTGCTGCCCACCTCTAGCACCAAATTACTCGCGAAGTGGCAAGGTCCCTTTGTGGTCACACGGCGAGTCGGGGACGTGGATTACGAGGTAGTGCGGCCAGACCGGGGCGACTCCCGACAGATCTACCACATCAATCTGCTCAAAAGGTGGATTGATGTGGTCCCGGTCGCGTTCGCCACGACACTACCGGAGGGAGAGGAGTTCGGACCGGAGGTCCCTACTCCGGGGCCTGTCCCTCCGGTCGGCCGAGGAGAGGATCTGTCGGGGAGTCAGGCGGCGGACGTGGGCAGTCTGCAGCTCCAGTTCGCCGACGTCTTTTCGCCCCTGCCTGGTCGCACCCCGTTAATAACTCACAACATCGAGACGCAACCCGGGTTAACGGTGCGGACACGTCCCTACAGGCTGCCCGTCCACAAGCAAGACGTGGTACGGCGCGAATTGGCAGCAATGTTAGAGTTGGGCGTCGTCGAGGAGTCCCACAGTGACTGGTGCAGTCCCGTCGTGCTGGTGGGGAAGCCGGACGGGTCTGTCCGGTTCTGTGTCGACTACCGTAGGGTGAATGCGGTGTCAAAGTTCGATGCCTACCCAATGCCTCGGATCGACGAGCTAGTGGACCGGCTTGGCATGGCCAAATATTATACGACCCTGGACTGCACGAAGGGCTACTGGCAGATTCCGTTGTCTCCAGCAGCCCGAGAAAAAACTGCGTTCTCCACTCCGCTCGGTCTTTACCAGTTCAAGGTGCTTCCGTTCGGGTTGTTCGGGGCCCCGGCCACGTTTCAGCGACTGATGGACCGTGTGTTACGGCCTCATGCTGCATATGCTGCCGCCTACATAGATGACATCGTCATCTATGGTGACGAGTGGGGGCAGCATGTGCAGCAGGTGGCGGCCGTCCTTCAGTCGCTGAGACGGGCGGGGCTCACGGCCAACCCGAAGAAGTGTGTGATCGGGCGGAGGGAGATTCAGTATCTGGGGTTCCACCTGGGGCGGGGGAAGGTCCGGCCGCAGGTCGGTAAGACCGCGGCGGTCACCGCCGCCCCTCGACCCAGGACCAAGAAGGAGGTGAGGCGGTTCCTGGGGCTGGCGGGTTACTATCGGCAGTTCGTGCCGAACTTCTCCGACCTGGCCAGCCCCTTGACCGACCTCACCCGGAAGAGGGCCCCAGATACAGTCCAGTGGTCGGAGCCATGCCAGGTGTCGTTTGAGGCTATTAAAACAGCCCTCTGTGGGGAAGCAGTCCTGTGTGCTCCTAATTTTGCTCTCCCTTTCTCCGTCCAGGCAGACGCGTCGGATAGGGGGTTGGGCGCGGTCCTGACCCAGCAGGTTGAGGGGACCGACCGTCCGGTGCTGTACCTGAGCCGCAAGCTGTCTGACCGCGAGGGTCGGTACAGCACGGTAGAGAAGGAGTGTCTCGCCATCCGGTGGGCGGTCGGTGCCCTTCGCTACTACCTGCTGGGTCGCCAGTTCACCCTCTACTCCGACCACGCCCCCCTCCAGTGGCTCCACCGGATGAAGGATGCCAACGCGAGGATCACCCGGTGGTACCTCGCGCTGCAGCCGCTCAATTTCCGGGTGGCCCACAGGCCGGGGGCGCAGATGGTCGTGGCAGACTTCCTCTCCCGTCCCGGGGGGGGGGGGGGAGTAGGTTTACGGCCGGATGGGTATGTGGAGGTGGGGCGGCGTCTGGCCTGCAGGGGGAGCATGGAGCACCGGGTCTGCTGGGGTGATGGGGTCTGATTGCGGACAGGTGTCTGCAATCTGACCCAATCAGGAAGTGTGTATTTATGTGCCTGCTTGTCTTTCAGTCAGGGCTTGAGATAGGGAGGAGGAAGACGCTCTCTGCGAGCCAGAGAGAGCATCGTAAAACCAGGAGACGGACGGATTTGAACACTGAACCGTTGTCCTTTTGTTCGTGTGTCTTTAAGATTGTGTAACCAAAGTGGAAATAAAGAGGAGTTCGCTCCATTTCCACCAAGAACTGTGTCCTGACTCCGTGAACCCGTTACATCCACCATTAATGTTTATGCCTGATGTATATAGGCCTGATAATACTCATAGTTAATATAAAAGTAATGGTTAATTTCTCCCACATATCCCCCCTTGTTGGGGCCGATAAGGTTCCAACAAATTACTTGAATTATTGCTAAGCCTATATGCTGCTAAGCCCTTGCCAAATTGACACCACATCTGGTCATCGGTAAAAACCTCGGTAAAAAGCTTCGACAGGGATTTCAACCTGATTTTAGGCCAAAAAGATTTACCAAATGCAGCGTATTATTAACACTCTAATCCCTACAAGTTGTTCATATGTAATCATAAAACCTTTCTAATCATAACACAATATTCTATATTCATCATGCAACTATATCAAATGTGTATCTAGAATACCTACATAATAATCATAAACAGCATAATAATCAATCATTCAGCATGCATTGAAAATTGGCATTTCAAAAATATGTGACATATTATACATTTCAAAAATGTGTGACCCAATATTATACAAAAAAATGTGACCCAATAATATACATTTAAAGAAATACGTGACATAATAATATGCGTCATAATTATACACTCAAAAACGGATGTTTCATCATAATACCGTTTTTAGAAATTTGAGATTGTCTGCATGCTTGCATGGATTTGAATGGCTCAGGTGATCTTCATGTATTGGTGCGCAGGATACGAGTGGGGGGTTTTGGACATTGTGATAGATGTTGCTCCTGATGACTGAAATCAAGCCTCGTAGATCACGAGGCCGGCTCACATGGAGAGGTTACTAGCACATCGTGTGAGCCTCCACCTGGTGTTTGATATATCACAGTCCACTCTCCTCTTCAGGTTCGCTCTGAAGCACTTTTCCATAGAGCTTCCACTCCCAATCATTTGACTCATCTATGCCAGTTACCCTAAGGGTCATCTCCCTTGAGAGCCTAGATGCTATCATAGATCACTTTCAGCATCATTGTGTGGCTGTCGCTCCTGACTCGGCTGGGTCTGGTCCTAGGGTAGTTGGTCAGCCCCAGGCGTGTCTACATCTGGCTCCTCCTCACGCTCATCCCTGGTTTTAGGTGGAGCGGCTTTTGTGCAGTGGTTGAGGTGATACCATGTGGCACTTCCTTCCACCTGGATGGCTGTTGGTGTTGCGTTGGTGACTTTGTATGGCCCTTCTCTCCTGGGCTCGTTCCACTTTCTCCTGAACACCCTTAGGTACACTTGGTCACCTGGCTCCACCCCCCTTGGTGGCTCCTTCTCCAACTCTGGAACTCTGTCTTTCTCCTGTTGAAAAATAAGCCTGTGTATGCCAGTTAGTTGTCTCATATAGCGTCTTAATTCAGTTTCCAATTGTTCTAATGGAGGTCCTTTATGAGGCCCTCGAATGACAGGTGAAGGCATGGGTCGACCCGTAAGCATTTCATGCGGGGTTAGATGCGTCATTCTGTTAGTTTTCATGCGATAACTCATTAGTGTCAGTCGTAGTGCATTAGTCCTTTAATTTAGTACTCTGTTACGACCCCTCCCTTTCGGCAGCTGATTACTTCCTGCAGGAGTTGGCTGAAAGCGAGGGTCGTCAGGGCAAGTTGCTCACACCTGGCTAGGCCTCTACCCAAGGTGATATAAACCAGCCTGGTCTCATTGTCTCTCTCTCTCTCTCCTAGGCTCCACGCTGCTACAGGTTGTTGGTTCTTGGTTCTTTTGATGGCTTCCTTTTACACTCAACAGCAACACACACATCTCAACTCATCCATGCACTACATTCACCACTGATGCCACTACTCTCCACACCTCATGCTATTGGTAAATATGATTGTTTAAGTGATAATAAAACCTTTCATTTATCACTTTCAACCTGACTTGTCTCCCCTCCTTGTCACATATGCTGAGCCAGTTTGTGACAAGTGGGGGCTCGTCCGGGATCCAGTACTAGGATTAAAATAGCTTAAATTTTGACTGTACTGGTAAATTGGCCCGGTTTAGGTTGGTGTGTGCTTCCTCCTCTTGCAGACAATGGTTTTTGGTTTGTTTTGTTGGAGTGTACACTACTTGTTGTTGGACATAGCTGACTGTGCTGTGGTTAATCATCAACTGTTCTGGGAGGGGAAATGTCAGGTTGTTGTCAGTGCTGGTTATTTCTTGTAGGAAATTAAAGGAGAGGTATTTTGTGGTGAAGGTGATTAGTTTTGACTGGGGCTTTGCGGTTAGCCCTACCTGGGGTATGTTGGTATCTGTTGGAGCAGGAGTTTCTACCCCCTGTTAGGTTTGGTAGCGGGTTCCTCTAGGGGACTCGTGGTGATCAATTTAGGTGGCGGCGAAGGTGGGTAGAGCTATTAGCTCGGGAGCACCTCTAGGGTTGGGAGAGGGTTGCCAGTCCTCTGGTTGCCTTCTTCACACCGCTGGTTTCGCGTGCATAAGTACCCCCCACCATTAACTGCACGAAGACTAGGGCAAGTTAGTTAGCTAGTTTTAATGGTTGTAGTTAACATCAGGATAGGGGTGGGGCTCCTGTTCACCTGTTACCTCAGGTTTTGGGTTTTCGGCGTGTCTCAGTCAAGAGTTGTAACTTGTTAGGCTGATTTGTTTTTGAGGATGGCTTCCCTGGTGGAGAGTTTCATCCAGGAACCTTCACAGGCTTTGCTAGAGCAGTGCACTAAAAACAACTTCTTAGGATAGCAGAGCACTATGAAGTTGACATTCCAGATAAGAAGTTAAAGGAGAGTGTGAAGACCTGCTTAAGGGATGGTCTGTTTGAGGCTGGAGTTTTGTGCTGGCAGCCAGTTAGCAGTCCAGTGACTAGTGTAGTGCCTAATCCTGGAGCTCTAACATTTGAACAACAGAAGGAGATGCTGCAGTCTTGGCTGAGTATGTTCTAACACACAGAAGTTTCTGTGACACAACGGGAGCCGCTGGTCATAGAAGTGACACTTATTATAGGCCAGTAAAGATAAAAACAGCTAACGAGGCAGATCGGCAAAAGTTTACTCAGGGTGGGAGGAGTTCAGTAGTAAATTCTGACACTTGTAGGTACTGTCAGGCACGGGGGCACTGGAAAAAGGAGTGTCCAGCGCTGAAAGCCAGGAGGTCCTTTGGTCAGGTGAAACCTGCTGTTATGGCTGCTCCAGTTATAACATCTGAGAGCAGGGCGTTAGGTCAAGTGCAGGCTTGTACTAAGCCGGTAGCTCCTCAGGTTGACTACTCTGCTTTCAGATGGATGGGTCTCTTTGGTAGGAGGTGGGGTGCAGGTTCCCATTAAAATACTAAGAGATACTGGAGCACTAGATTCTTTCATTCTTGAGTCTGTTACCATTTTCATCCAGGACTGATACTGGTGGATGTGTAATCACACAGGGGATGGGTATGGTTCCATTCTCGGTCCCATTGCATCGGTTGGCTCTAAATTGTGGTCTTGTTCAGGGGGAGGTGTCAGTGGGTATTCGTCCCCAGTTGCCTATTGAGGGTTTGCATATGATTCTGGGGAATGATTTGGCTGGTGACAAGGTGTGGGCCGATGGTCAGCCTAATGTAGTGCAGCCCCCTACGTTCCCCACTGCAGTAGAGCCCTCTGTGACACCTCTGCCCTTAGGTGACATTTTCCCAGCCTGTGCCGTCACTCGTGCTGCCAGTCGTGATGCCCAGAGGATGGTGGAGCCAGAGTGTTTGGAGTTGCCAGATTCTTTGCTGGTTGACCAGTTAGCGGGTTCTCAGGCTGAGCTAGTGGCAGAACAGAAGGCTGATTCCTCTTTAATGGAGCTGTTTGACCAAGTTGTGCCAGCATCAGAGGTGAGGGATACTGCCCAGTGCTATTTCCTCCTAAATGGGCTATTGGTTCGGAAGTGGCTGTCACATGGTGATGCATCTGTAGGAGAGCCAATCTTCCAAGTTGTTGTCCCTACAAAAAGTCGCAATAAAGTGCTCCAGACGTCACATGGTGACGTGGCAGGTCATCTTGGCGTCCGTAAAACTTACCACCGTATATTGCAACATTTCTTCTGGCCACGCTTAAAGAGAGACGTTGCTCTTTTCGTTAAGACGTGTCATACCTGTCAGATCACTGGCAAGCCAAACCAGGTTGTTAAACCTGCTCCTCTACAGCCGATCCACGCCATTGGACAGCCATTTGAGCATTTGATTATTGAGTGTGTGGGGCCCCTACCTCGGTCCAAATCTGGACACGCATATTTGCTGACTGTAATGTGTCAGGTTACCAGGTATCCTGCTGCTTACCCACTTCGCAGCATTACAGCAAAAGCTGTGGTTGGCGCTTTGACTCAGTTCATTTCAGTGTTTGGTATCCCCAAAGTCATACAGTCTGACCAAGGTTCCAACTTCACATCCCATCTGTTTGCTCAGGCGCTTAAACAATTACACATCAAGCATAACAAATCAACAGCCTACCATGCGCAAAGTCAGGGTGCACTTGAACGTTTCCACCAAACGTTGAAATCACTGTTGCGAGCTTATTGTACAGAACTGTCGGGTGACTGGGGGGGTGGGCTGCCCTGGTTGCTGTTAGCAGCTCGCGAAGTTATCCAGGAAAGTACTGGATTCAGCCCGAATGAGCTGGTGTTTGGCCATAAAGTGCGTGGCCCACTTGCAGTTTTGCAAGATGGTTGTTTGCCAGAGGATCCACCTCCAAAACTTAAGGATTATGTTAGTGGTTTCAGATTGAAACTGTACAGGGCAGGTGAGCTGGCTAAGCAAAAGCTGCAGAAGTCACAGGGCAAGATGAAGCAACAATATGACCAACGGGCTGAGGCTTGCCAGTTTAACCCAGGTGACCGTGTACTTACTCTTCTGCCTCTGGTAGATTCCCCCTTTCAAGCTAAGTACAGTGGTCCTTTCTCTGTGGTGCGTCAAGCCTCTGATCTAAACTATTTGATTGAAACTCCTGGCCGTAGAAAATCTACAAGGCTGTGTCATGTAAACCTCCTGAAGCCATATCACACTAGTGAGTCTGTGTCTCCACTGCCGAAGAGCTCTCCAGCCAAGCCAGTGTTGGTCTCTGGCCCTGTTTTGACCTCTTCCATGTCGGAACTAGTGTTAGTTGAGGAGGAAGAGTTGGATATTGCTCCTGAAGATGGGTTGTTGCGGGGCCGGTTGAAAAATTCAGAAACCTTACAGGATCGGAATATCCTTGTCGGTCACTTGTGTGTGTGTGGTTAAACGTGAGGAATTGACTAAACTAATTAACAGCTATCTATCACTGTTTTCCGATACCCCGACCCAAACACATTTAATTGAGCATGACATAGATGTTGGAGTGGCTGAGCCCATCAAGCAGCGCTTTTATCGTGTGTCAGATGAAAAGAGGAGACAGTTGGAGGCTGAAGTACAGTACATGCTGGATAATGATATTGCTGAGCCTTGTTCATCAAACTGGGCCTCCCCATGCCTCCTAGTAAAAAAGGCAGATGCTAGTTTGAGGCCCTGCACTGACTATCGTAAGGTGAACAGTATCACTAAACCTGATCTGTATCCACTTCCTCGTATGGAAGATTGTATTGATATGGTAGGTTCAGCCACATTTGTGAGCAAATTTGATCTTCTCAAAGGGTACTGGCAAGTCCCACTCACCAAAAGGGCAAGGGATATTTCAGCCTTCATAACTCCTTCTGGCTTGTTTTCATACACTGTCATGCCATTTGGTTTGAGGAATGCTCCTGCAACATTTCAACGGCTAATGAATCGGGTTGTATCAGGGCTTACAGGTTGTGCAGTATACCTAGATGATGTTGTGGTGTATTCTGACACCTGGGAAGAACATGTACAGCGTATAGGTGCTCTCTTTGACAGGTTGGTCTGGGCCAACTTGACAGTAAATCTGGCCAAGTGTGAGTTTGCCAGAGCCACTGTGACCTATCTTGGGAAGGTGGTGGGCCAGGTTCGACCTGTGGAGGCCAAGGTCATGGCAGTGCAAAAGTTCCCCCCCCCTACCACCAAGAAAGAGCTGATGCGTTTCCTAGGGTTGGTAGGCTACTACCGCAGTTTTTGCAGGAACTTTTCATCTGTGGTTTCACCCTTGACCGACCTCTGAATATATTTTGTCTTCAATGTGTCAAAATGCATTTGACAGGGTAAAAGCCTTGTTGTGTTCAGCCCCAGTGCTGGCAGCGCCACGATTTGATCAGCCCTTTAAACTTCATGTAGATGCCAGCAATGTGGGTGTTGGGGCCGTCCTGTTGCAGGAGAATGCGGAGGGTGTAGATTGTCCTGTGAGCTTCTTCTCAAGAAAATTTAACAAGCATCAATACAACTATTCAGTGATTGAGAAGGAGGCTTTGGCACTTGTTTGGGCTCTGCTGCATTTTGATGTCTATGTTGGTTCAGGATTATCTCCGCTGATTGTTTTCACTGACCATAACCCCCTCACCCTTTTGAAGTCACTGCAAAATCCTAATCAGAGGCTAATGAGGTGGGCGCTGTTCCTGCAGCCATATAACCTAGACATCCGACACATTAAGGGGACTGACAATGTAATTGCAGATGCCCTGTCTCGGGCACCTGTGGACCCTTAGTCTATTTATTCATGCTGTCTCTCATTTCCATGCTCTCCTCTGCTCATCTCTCGGCTCTTCATTCCCTTAAAATGCTCCTTTGGTACCAAGGCTGCTGGGTTGGTGAGGATGGAGGGATGTGTTGGAGGATGCAGCCTGGAGGGAGTGCGGTACTGACTGTCAGTTATTGGTAACGTATGAACCATGACAGTTTGGGACATATTGACACTTTGTTTGATGTATAACACGAGGTGGAACCTCGTTCTTATGGAGGGGGGTGTTACGACCCCTCCCTTTCGGCAGCTGATTACTTCCTGCAGGAGTTGGCTGAAAGCGAGGGTCGTTAGGGCAAGTTGCTCACACCTGGCTAGGCCTCTACCCAAGGTGATATAAGCCAGCCTGGTCTCATTGTCTCTCTCTCTCTCCTAGGCTCCACGCTGCTACAGGTTGTTGGTTCTTGGTTCTTTTGATGGCTTCCTTTTACACTCAACAGCAACACACACATCTCAACTCATCCATGCACTACATTCACCACTGATGCCACTACTCTCCACACCTCATGCTATTGGTAAATATGATTGTTTAAGTGATAATAAAACCTTTCATTTATCACTTTCAACCTGACTTGTCTCCCCTCCCCTCCTTGTCACATATGCTGAGCCAGTTTGTGACAACTCTAATTTAATTTTGTTGATCTTTGTCTTAAGCGTCCCATTCCTCTCTCCACCATACCTTGTGGTTTGAGGAATGTAGACACGGACTAGTCTTTATTTGACATGCAGTTGTTAAATCACTGGTTTGAGTTTTTTCTGAATAAACACTGCTCTATCGCCTGAGCTAATTTGTGATGGAATTCCAAACCTTGGCATGACTTCTCTAGTCAGAAACTTGATTACTGTAGCCGCACTTTGGTCTTTTGATGGGACTGCTTCTATCCATCTGTTGAACACTGTTTTTTCAAATATTTAACACTCATTTAGCTGGATTTCAATCATTGTTTGCAAGTATGGTGAAGAAAAACCTTGTTTTCTAATTTTTTCTAATTCTCCTCAATACCTCCCCCCTTGCGCAATGGTCAGAACCATTCGCATTAAATGATAAGTAAATCTAAGAACGCCGTTGGTGCAACCAACGTCGAAAAGTCTAACCGTAAGTAACCATCAGCAAACTGAAACCAATCTTTTGGGAAGGGAAATCGAAACCAGTATGTCCAAATCCAAAGCCCAATATGGGTGGGTTTACCATCAGCCGCCTGAAACCACGCTGTTCCAAAGTCATGCACTAAACAGAAAAAACGTATATGCGTTAGTGGGCTTCTATACCACAAAGGTAAAATAAAATAAAACGCGACATGCCCCGTTCCAAGACCACCTCTGCTGCCAGAGCTGACATATCTGACTCCTGTTCCCCCTCCATCTTTCATCAGCCGGCTCTTCCTATGATGGTTGCAGTTCGTCACTTCATGTTCCAGTGAGCCAGTGCTCACAGTGACTCTGCCAAGTCATCGTGACTGTGCCTGTTTTAGGTTGTCCCGGACTTCAAGGTGGGATCTTACCCGTCATTGGTTAACCAGCCTTCCATACTGGCTTATTGCAGGATGCCGTACCTGGGATACGATCAATCCCCACCTATGTGGTGGTATAGATCGCAAAGTGGAGGGACGGAGACAGAGTCTTCAGCCGCATCTGCCCTATGCAGCCATGTGTGTGCGTAAAGGATACGCATCAGGGCAATTGTCTGGGGGTACACCTGTAGAGCCAACGCCATTGACGGTGCCTGACCAACCATTGTCCAACATGAGTCAACTAACGTTTGATGAGCAAAAATAACTTTTGCAAATGCAGTTAGAACATAAGAAATGGGTGGTGGTGCAAGAGTTAGAGCAGAGGAGGATCGAGGCTTTCGAAAGAGAGAAAGATCGATTGCTTGAGATGGAGCGGCTTAAGCATACCGAGCATGAACAAGCTCGAGAGCTTGAGCGCACCAGGCTTAAGTTGGAAGCTGAGGGTAGAGGCAGTGCCGGCCAGCATTCAGGCTTGGGAAGTATGATTAAGTTCCTTCCAAAGTTCAATGAGCGTGATCCCGATGTCTTCTTTTCATTATTTGAAAATGTTGCTGCAAATCAAGATTGGAGTAGCGAGGATAAAACTCTGCTGTTACAGACTGTTCTAATTGGCCGCGCACAAGAAGCGTTTGTGGCTTTGTCTTTTGAAGAAAGGAGAAGTTATTAGAAAGTAAAAGAGGCTGTGCTGAAGTGCTATGAACTTGTTCCAGAAGCATACAGACAGCGTTTTCGCAATTTAAGAAAATTCGAAAGGCAAACTCATTCGGAGGTAGCCAGGGAGCTCGCAAGTCTTTTCAATCGCTGGCTCACTGCAGAGGGTGTTGTTGAATTCGATGGCTTGCGTCATTTTTTAAAACAGTTAAAAAACATAGTGCCAGAACGCATTGTTACATATCTTAACGAGCATAACGTGAAGACCGAAGGCGAGGCTGCTGTCCTCGCTGATGGCTATGTGTTGACTCAGAAGAATCAATTAGCCTATGTACGAGACTACTCGCAACGGTATGACAATCGCAGAGATGACCGCGACCGCCGCAGAGATCACCGCGACGTTGATACGCAAGTGGTTCGTGGAAATGTGGGTCCTCCTGGAAGGTTGGATTCTGTGCCTCATAGCAGAACCGATAGCAAAAGTGAAGAAGACAATAAATGTAATTATTGTTGGCGATTGGGCCATTGGAAAATAGATTGTCCAGCTTTGCTTGCTCGCAGAAAGAGTAGGCTTACAGAAATTAATAGGGAAGTCAAGGACGTCGGCTGTGTGGCTTCGATTCCTGCTGCGCATTTGGGAAGTGAACGAAGGGCAAATGTGTTTCAGTTGAAGGCTACGAAGACTGTTCACGAGCTGTTTGATTTACAGGATGTAAAGAGGATGGATGATAAACCTAAAGGAACGACCATGTCTAACTATGCTCCTTTCATTACAGAGGGGTTTGTGTCAATGATGGGAGATGATCGTATAGTGCCAGTAAAAATACTGCGTGACACAGGATCATCTGAGAGTTTTATACGTCAATCGTCTTTGCCTTTCTCCTCTTTATCGGACACTGGGAGCTGTGTTTTGATTCGGGGAATTGGCCTTCATCCGTTTCCAATGCCATTGCACAAAATTAAGTTACATTCTGGATTTGTGAATGGCGAAGTGATTATCGCTGAACGTCCGACTCTGCCTGAAGATGATATTGACCTGATTATTGGAAATAATTTGGGGGGGGATTGCGTATGGCCTGAGAAGTCATGTCATTTCCCGGTGGTAGAATCAGTAACTACAGCATCAGCAGAGCCGGACAAATGTCTTCTGGATTTCCCAGAGGTGTTCACTGCCTGCGCTGTGACGCGAGCGATGGCTCGTGCGCAGACAGAGAAGTCGTGTGATGTGTCCAAGACTGGTGCAGCTAAAGTGTTTGTCCCAGAGTTACCAGCACCATTGTCTGTGAGAGTTGACAGTGAGATAATTGGAGCACAGAAGAATGGTCCAAGTCTTGACAAGTATTTTGCATTTGCCTCTGGTACTGATCAAGCCGAGCATGGGTATTGGATCCAGGATGGATTATTGGTGCGTAGGTGGTCACCTCATGGAGACACGGGTGTGGTAGATCAGGTGTTGCAGGTGGTGATGCCTGTAGACAATCACCAATCACCTGCCTACTGCTTTATAAAGAGTAGTTCTTTGCTGCATGGGTATTTCGTTCGATGCTCCCCTACCCCACCACCACCAGGTCTGCCCCAGTCTACCGGTCCAGGGGAAGGCCCCGCCCCTGCTAGTTCTGGCAGGATAGGCCGAGTCCACACGTCGTCCTGGATCCGTGATGGGGCTCACGCCAAAGACTTATCATGCAAAATATTCTCTTATGTTATTATTCAAAATAAATCTTTATTTGTGTTTATTGGTGAATAAGTCTTCATGGGAGAAAAACCTAACCGTATTTAACCGGCCATACAGAAAGAGAATGAGTCCTCTTAAGGGTATTATACTGTCCGCATGAATAGCCCAAACAACAGGACACATGCTTGGATCATTCTATGGTGTAACAGCTCTCTAAATTAGACCCAGGACCAGCATTAACATATTCACACAGAGATGAATCTGAGCCCCTAACCCAATCGCCAAAAGCATTTTATGGACATGAACATGAGCTGATGTGCCCAGCGGTGGACCCAGTTGTGTTGCAGACCTTGGCAGACTGGTTGAAGAGAGCTTGTTTGAATTTGTGACCACTTCAAAAAGATCTCGCCCCACAGAACACTCGCATCAGACTACCAAATTTATGTTCTAGGTAAACAATTTTACCATTGTGAAAATTAAAAAGCACCAACTATTTATGTCCTATTTGTTGCTCATAATTCTACACCACCTTTTTAAATCTTATCTGTACCAGTAGTAAAATCACTTGAGCAGATCTTAAATGTGGCTAGCTAAGCATGTCACAAGACTAACTTTGGCAGCCATTGCTCTGCTTGAGCACACACACTGAACTCAGAAAACTCCTGCCTGAAGCAGTTTTCTCGAGCAGTCACTTATAGCTTTCTTTGTTCTGCTTCATATGTGAATTCAATGATTTACATGTGGTTTATTTTGACTACTTCTATGACAAGATGGGTATTTTGTCCCGTAGAAGTAGAAAGTGTAGAAAAAAATAGAGTAGTGCAAGCTATCAAATTAGTCTCAATACGATACAAACAATTCAATGCACTACCTCAATTATGACACAGTTTATCACTTGCAAATCTCATAGCCATTTTCACACAATTGTATATGATACTCTTAAAGGCAGCTTAAACAAGCCACCATGCCCACACACTCCCACACCAGAATATGTGGAAACAGTGAATACTCAACCTATTGTTTTTTGTCCTGCATTTCTTCTTCCCACCAGAGAAGCATTGATTATGCCCTTTGATTGAGATGTCATGGTTTCCCCAAAGAGTCTAGAAAGTGTCCCCACCAAAATAACAAATAAGGGCAGATAGGCTATGAAAAAAAGAAATATAAAGTAACTCAAGTGCCATTATTACTGAGATTGAGTATCTATGTTATTGGATGCTGTGATTTTAAATCATTATCTTAATGTCTTTACAAGTAGTTACACAGTTGTACATGTTGACTTAACTGATATCTATCAGTATCATAGCTGATTCAACATTGGCCACAGCCAAACACTTGTTTTCACTGCAGACATTTGGAAACTAAAATGGAACTTAAATGATAGACTTTGCTGTGGGCACAACCTATTACTGTGTATCGTGCACTCAAGCTGCCTTTATTCATTAAGAAAATACACTGACATAATGACATCATAGATAAACAATTTATTATATTGCAAAGCACAGCAAACAATCATAATATAGATATGACAGAGACATCAACTCAATGATCACATTGCCTTTATAGTTGCATTAACACGATAAAAAACATTGTTTTAATTCAAGGATGAATTGAATTGAATTGAAAAAGTTTTTATTTCAAACAAGTAAATAATAATAAAAAATAATAATAATAAACAATCAAATAAATGAAACAAGTGGACAGTTACAATAAAGTAATGTTTACACACAATGAAAACCACAAAAGAAGAAACTGTCTTACACTTGCTTTACCTGTTCGAAAAGGGGTGAGAAGAAGAAAACTTAAATCAACTTAAATTATAACCCCCCTCACGATCACTGAATAATTTTTGTATGTTTAAGGGTAATATGTTGATTTTAGCCTTAAACATTATCTGTGTGGTTTGAAATTCCACCAGATCTGTGAATTGTAATAATTTTGACCGTATGAATAGTGGGTTAGTGTGATCCAGATATCTCACATTGTGAATAATGCGAATGGCTTTTTTTTGGAGAATAGTAAGTGAATGTAATGAAGTTTTGTACGTGTTGCCCCAGACTTCCGTACAGTAATTGAGGTATGGTAAGACTAGTGAACAGTAGAGAATACGGAGTGATTTTTGATCTAGAACCAATTTTACTTTGTTTAATACATAAATGCTTCTTGATAGTTTTGATTGTACGTGTGTAATGTGTGATTTCCAACTGAATCGTTCGTCGATTATAATCCCAAGAAATGTATTTTCGTAAACTCTTTCAATTTCAACTCCATTTATATTTATATGTATTTCTGTGTTTTTTCTGCAGTTACCAAATAACATTAATTTTGTTTTGCTTAAGTTTAATGATAGTTTGTTTGTATCAAACCATGTTTTTATTTTGCTCATTTCCTTAGTGATGATTTTTTCTAGTTGTTTTAAATTCTCCCCAGAACAGAAAATATTAGTGTCATCAGCAAACAAAACCAACCTCAAGACATTTGAAACATTACAAATATCATTAATATACAATATGAACAGTTTGTATATTGTTACAGGATGTTACAGGTATTGACACAATCAACATATTGCCATGGATTAAAAGATGCAAGTTGTCAAGTTTTGGTCACGCGTTTCGGGACTTTGATAATTGCTCTCATTTGTGTCATTAAGGCAGAGTTCTGCAAGGGACAAATGAAACATGACCGGTCAACAACTATGGAGAGTTAGATCAATAGGCTGTTGGATGTGCCACTGCACTCATGCACGCACGCACGCGCACGCACACGCACACGCACACACACACACACACACACACACACACACACAGGTATTTTCTTTCTCACCTGCTCCATGATACTTGAAAGGGGGCGGGGTCACCAGGCCCTTGCAGGAGGCCTGCAGTCTGGTTGGTCGGATGTAATACTCGTGTAAATCTGAATATAGACCTGCAAACAAACAAGTAGCACAATTAGGTAAACAAACTATGAGCAACCCCCCACATTGTAGTGCTTAATCTAGAAAAACACCAGATGGACAGTCAGACAGAGAGAGATGGGGACAGACAAACAGACGAGTACTGCATCACCATAGGTAAACAGGTAGTCCAGAGCACCATATCGAGGCACATGTGCTTTAGCCGTCATGACCAGACACTCATTGCAGGCCTTGAGGAATTGGAACTTCGCTGACGCCCCGAAATCTGAAATAGAGACCCAATGCATGGCTTATATTTCCATTAAACAGGCACTATGAATGTTTTTTCCATTAGCAGCCTCAAGTGGTTTGAATGGTAGCTACGCTTATAGCTAAATTATGTATCTGACAACGGTTTCTGACGGTTGGTACTGTTCATTTTCACACAGGGGCAAGAATAAAACGATTTTTGAACGGATTCACTCGCTATTAATGGAGTTAGTAGATACAGTAGATCTACACATTGCAGGTTTGCACATCATCATATGTATCATGCGATTATGCATTCTTTTATTGGTTTATTTACTTACTAGGCAGATGGAGGTGAAGTGTGTTTTTGCCAAGTACAATGCCGTTGAAGTGGTGGTGGACACACCACATTGTCCTGTTCCTGTTACATGAAGAAAGGAATACAACTGTTGTTGTGATTTGAAAGCCGCAGTTACAGCTACTTCAAGCTAATGGACTACAGTACACACTTAACGTAAAAAGATTCTCCTGACATGAGGCCAAAATGTGTAACGCAATATATAAGGTTAACCCTAACTACCAAATAATGATCTACACACTGGTCTTCAGCCATTAGCGTTGAGTGCTCCTGAGAGTGGGGGAGCAGAAATCGAAAGTGAGCGCTACTCACGGGACACTCAGCAGGTGGCCCATGTCCAGGTGGATGGTGCCGTTGGGCCCCCAGGTGAACTTTGCCCATGAACTCTTGGCGTGGGTCAGGGCATACAGATCAATGGAGTCAATAGAGTACGCCTCCTGCAGGATCCATGTCCCAGCAAAGAGCTGATCGATAATAGTGCGACAAAATTGTTTTGTTTTTTTTAGTCAAATCCAGCTTCCTCAATTGGTCATAAAAACGAGAGAAATTAGAAGAAATGAATCGTTGTCGTCTCCTCATGTGTGCATCTGAGGGGGGGGGGGGCAGTCTAACTGTAAGTCCACACCATAAGCGACCAAAGTTTCGCTGCAAATATTTCTGTTCGCTTTGGTTGCTCAAGACGCACATGACGTACAATTCAATTTTGCCTGCCGGTACAATTCAATTGCCTGATGCTCTTCGCAAGCGAAGAGCAAGCGAAGAGCAAGCGAAGAGCAAGCGAAGAGCAAGCGAAGAGCAAGCGAAGAGCGTCTACATTCTGATTGGCTGTCAGTGTTTTGCCGCTGAAACGCGTCATAGTAATTTGCATAAAGTTCAACAGTTTTCAACTTTTTTTGGACGCTCTGGTCGCTTAACTTTGGCTGCTGGTAGCGTTGGTCGCTTTGGTCGCTCTTGCCAGTGCCGCCGCTCCCATAACACGCACTACGCGCTGCGCGTAGGGCCTCAAGTCCTGAGGGGGCCCCAAAAAATCAAATAAATAAATAAATAAAATTAATCCCCCCCATCCGTCCGTCAACAATTGTTTGCTACCCCCCCGTCAACAATTGTCAACAATTCAGCACAGGGGGCTGGTAGGGGGAATTCGGGGGGGGGGGGGGGGGGGCCCATAAAGGAGTTATGCTTAGGGCCCCAAAATAGCTAGCAGCGGCACTGGGTCTTGCCCATAGAAAGTGAATGACTTCCGGCGATTTGGTAGCTCAATTTGCTTCTGGTGTGGACGTACAGTAAGGGTAAGGGTGTATTTCCAGAAGAAAGCTGCGGCGGTTTAACCCCCGATCCCTGCAGTCTACTGGTAGATGCCCTTGTGCAAGATGCCCAAACGCCCCAGCCTGCCCCAGTGACGTGCATCTTAAATCACTCTAAATCACATTTGAAGAAAGTCCCTGCTATATGGCTAAATAGAAGTGTATAATAATCGTCATAGATTGATGTTATGCATCTGTCTGTGGGTTGGATTCATACCAGTTTAAGGATTTTCTTAGTAGGGATGGGTTCCAGGAGTTGGGAGCAGTTTGGTGATGGTAATGACACAGGGTAGTAGACCTTCAATAACAGCACCACAAGCATGGCACCGTACAGGAGACAGAGGCATTGGCGCATGTAGCGTCGCAATGTGTGTTTTTCTACAACACTGAATCTTGGCGGATGGATCCTCTCTGACGAGGTTCTCTCCATCTTCATCCACATCGTCGCTGCCGTTCTTATCCCTCACAATGGGGGACTGACTGCTGAAGGACGGGCCAGGATCGGAACCAGTCAGTTCCTAAGATGGCCGTAAAGAGGAAGAAAATTGACATTACAAAACAATCAGGAACAGGTTAAGGTCCCGGCTAAAAATACCTAGGTCATTTCACTTGTATTTAATTGTAAAAGTATTAAAAATAACATTCATAGAGATGTATTTATTTATTCTTACTGATTTCTTATATATATGTATTATTATGGGATTTTTCATGCGAGTTGCTGTAACGCCTTCATTTCCCCTTAGGGATGAATAAATAATCGATCAACTATTTATGACTGGTCTGCAATTATGAACATATTATTAATCATTTCCAACATCATCATTATTGTTTGCGACCTTTTTTTATTATGCTTTAGCCTTTATATGCCAAAGAGAGTCATCGATCACCTCAATGAAACGCAGTTTTAGAAAAAAAGTAAACTCACCAGTGACAACGATTTCTTCCCAATATGACGTTATGAGCAGTGGCGGATTTAGCAAATTGGGGTCCAAGGCGAAGATGTGTATGAGGCCCACCTCATCCAATCTTTAAAAGAGAACAGAGGAAAGAAAATGCACAGACTGAATGGTGGATAGGCAGGTCAAGCTAATCTACTGAGTACAGTGTCGTGTGATTCTCTTATAGGCAGGGTCATTTTCTTCCTTCATTTCTCGTCAATGAGTCATCTTGGGTTGGATTCTTATCGTGTCCCTCCCTTCTTATCTTGTTAAACCCTTTAAAAGCAGCTATTCAGAAAGGAGCTAAGGCAAGGTGGCAGACAAAGGCATGCACACACGCACACACACACACAAACACACACACACACACACCACACACACTGGCCACCATGTTGAAAGTTGTCAAAATCAACATTACACATCCACAGGCCACAGATTATGTCGAAACATCATGAAATTTGCCCTATATGATCTTCAGACCAAGCCGTACAAACGTGCCAAATTACTATTTCAAATGCTACACCAATTGGCCGTCACAGCCAATCAAACTTGATGGCAAAGCCTGGCCGCCATGTTGAAAGTTGTCAATATCAACATCACATATCCACAAGCCAAAAATGATGTCCAATCATCATGAAACTTGCCCTATATGATCTTCAGACCAAGCCGAACAAATGTGCAAAACAGCATTTTCTAATTAAAAAACGTTTGGCCGTGACAGCCAGGGCCGTTGCACCAAATCCTGGGCCCCTATACTATAGGTACTGATGGACCCCCCTGCGCTAAGTTGTTGACGGGGGGGGGGGGGGGGGGGTGTATGGAGCGATTGTTGACGGGGAAGACGTGGCCAATGGGTAATTTTTTTATTTTATTTTTTTTCATGGGCCCCCCCTCTGCCTTGGGCCCCCACACAACTGTCCCCTTTGTCCCCTTTGTCCGTCGGCCCTGGTGACAGCCAAGCAAACTTGACGACAAAGCCGCCAAGCAGGGAGTAAGCCTGTTTTGAGCAACTCTTTAACATATCATAGCCAAACTTGCTAGATTATGACCAATCATCATGAAACTTGCCATGTTTGATCTTCAGACCAAGCCGAACAAACCTGCACAACAGCTTTTTCTAATTCAAAACCGTTTGGCCGTGACAGCCAATCAAACTTGACGGCAAACCCGCCTGACAGGAAGTGTGGTTGCAATTTTTGTTAATGACTTATCTAATTTACTTCAACTAGCTATGAGCAATAGAAATCGGGGAGTCCGGAAAAAATAATGACAGAGATTTTATTGTTACCCACAAAATAGGTACAACAGAACCGAGCATGTGGTTTTGCAAAAGACACACTGACTGGGGCTCCGATCCCAGTCCCTCTTATCCACACCAACTGTGCTGTCATGCATGTAATATATGACCGTCCTGGTATATGTTCAAAATGGCCTTACATTCCCTTACGTATGTGCTCATCTCCTGTAGTTAATCTAAAAATGGGAGGATGACAGTAGCCTGGGCCCCAAAGTCCTTGGCGCCTTATCAGGCCATTACTCTGGGTCCAGGTGTGGTTTCTCTACTTTTCCACTGTGGAGGTGGGGCGGCGTCTGGCCTGCAGGGGGAGCATGGAGCACCGGGTCTGCTGGGGTGATGGGGTCTGATTGCGGACAGGTGTCCGCATTCACCGTAGGGTGAATGCGGTGTCAAAGTTCGATGCCTACCCAATGCCTCGGATCGACGAGCTAGTGGACCGGCTTGGCATGGCCAAATATTATACGACCCTGGACTGCACGAAGGGCTACTGGCAGATTCCGTTGTCTCCAGCAGCCCGAGAAAAAACTGCGTTCTCCACTCCGCTCGGTCTTTACCAGTTCAAGGTGCTTCCGTTCGGGTTGTTCGGGGCCCCGGCCACGTTTCAGCGACTGATGGACCGTGTGTTACGGCCTCATGCTGCATATGCTGCCGCCTACATAGATGACATCGTCATCTATGGTGACGAGTGGGGGCAGCATGTGCAGCAGGTGGCGGCCGTCCTTCAGTCGCTGAGACGGGCGGGGCTCACGGCCAACCCGAAGAAGTGTGTGATCGGGCGGAGGGAGATTCAGTATCTGGGGTTCCACCTGGGGCGGGGGAAGGTCCGGCCGCAGGTCGGTAAGACCGCGGCGGTCGCCGCTGCCCCTCGACCCAGGACCAAGAAGGAGGTGAGGCGGTTCCTGGGGCTGGCGGGTTACTATCGGCAGTTCGTGCCGAACTTCTCCGACCTGGCCAGCCCCTTGACCGACCTCACCCGGAAGAGGGCCCCAGATACAGTCCAGTGGTCGGAGCCATGCCAGGTGTCGTTTGAGGCTATTAAAACAGCCCTCTGTGGGGAAGCAGTCCTGTGTGCTCCTAATTTTGCTCTCCCTTTCTCCGTCCAGGCAGACGCGTCGGATAGGGGGTTGGGCGCGGTCCTGACCCAGCAGGTTGAGGGGACCGACCGTCCGGTGCTGTACCTGAGCTGCAAGCTGTCTGACCGCGAGGGTCGGTACAGCACGGTAGAGAAGGAGTGTCTCGCCATCCGGTGGGCGGTCGGTGCCCTTCGCTACTACCTGCTGGGTCGCCAGTTCACCCTCTACTCCGACCACGCCCCCCTCCAGTGGCTCCACCGGATGAAGGATGCCAACGCGAGGATCACCCGGTGGTACCTCGCGCTGCAGCCGCTCAATTTCCGGGTGGCCCACAGGCCGGGGGCGCAGATGGTCGTGGCAGACTTCCTCTCCCGTCCCGGGGGGGGGGGGGGGAGTAGGTTTACGGCCGGATGGGTCCCCGACCTGTGTCGGGCGGTGGGGGTATGTGGAGGTGGGGCGGCGTCTGGCCTGCAGGGGGAGCATGGAGCACCGGGTCTGCTGGGGTGATGGGGTCTGATTGCGGACAGGTGTCTGCAATCTGACCCAATCAGGAAGTGTGTATTTATGTGCCTGCTTGTCTTTCAGTCAGGGCTTGAGATAGGGAGGAGGAAGACGCTCTCTGCGAGCCAGAGAGAGCATCGTAAAACCAGGAGACGGACGGATTTGAACAGTGAACCGTTGTCCTTTTGTTCGTGTGTCTTTAAGATTGTGTAACCAAAGTGGAAATAAAGAGGAGTTCGCTCCATTTCCACCAAGAACTGTGTCCTGACTCCGTGAACCCGTTACATCCACCATTAATGTTTATGCCTGATGTATATAGGCCTGATAATACTCATAGTTAATATAAAAGTAATGGTTAATTTCTCCCACATATCCCCCCTTGTTGGGGCCGATAAGGTTCCAACAAATTACTTGAATTATTGCTAAGCCTATATGCTGCTAAGCCCTTGCCAAATTGACACCACATCTGGTCATCGGTAAAAACCTCGGTAAAAAGCTTCGACAGGGATTTCAACCTGATTTTAGGCCAAAAAGATTTACCAAATGCAGCGTATTATTAACACTCTAATCCCTACAAGTTGTTCATATGTAATCATAAAACCTTTCTAATCATAATAACACAATATTCTATATTCATCATGCAACTATATCAAATGTGTATCTAGAATACCTACATAATAATCATAAACAGCATAATAATCAATCATTCAGCATGCATTGAAAATTGGCATTTCAAAAATATGTGACATCATATTATACATTTCAAAAATGTGTGACCCAATATTATACAAAAAAATGTGACCCAATAATATACATTTAAAGAAATACGTGACATAATAATATGCGTCATAATAATACACTCAAAAACGGATGTTTCATCATAATACCGTTTTTAGAAATTTGAGATTGTCTGCATGCTTGCATGGATTTGAATGGCTCAGGTGATCTTCATGTATTGGTGCGCAGGATACGAGTGGGGGGTTTTGGACATTGTGATAGATGTTGCTCCTGATGACTGAAATCAAGCCTCGTAGATCACGAGGCCGGCTCACATGGAGAGGTTACTAGCACATCGTGTGAGCCTCCACCTGGTGTTTGATATATCACAGTCCACTCTCCTCTTCAGGTTCGCTCTGAAGCACTTTTCCATAGAGCTTCCACTCCCAATCATTTGACTCATCTATGCCAGTTACCCTAAGGGTCATCTCCCTTGAGAGCCTAGATGCTATCATAGATCACTTTCAGCATCATTGTGTGGCTGTCGCTCCTGACTCGGCTGGGTCTGGTCCTAGGGTAGTTGGTCAGCCCCAGGCGTGTCTACATCTGGCTCCTCCTCACGCTCATCCCTGGTTTTAGGTGGAGCGGCTTTTGTGCAGTGGTTGAGGTGATACCATGTGGCACTTCCTTCCACCTGGATGGCTGTTGGTGTTGCGTTGGTGACTTTGTATGGCCCTTCTCTCCTGGGCTCGTTCCACTTTCTCCTGAACACCCTTAGGTACACTTGGTCACCTGGCTCCACCCCCCTTGGTGGCTCCTTCTCCAACTCTGGAACTCTGTCTTTCTCCTGTTGAAAAATAAGCCTGTGTATGCCAGTTAGTTGTCTCATATAGCGTCTTAATTCAGTTTCCAATTGTTCTAATGGAGGTCCTTTATGAGGCCCTCGAATGACAGGTGAAGGCATGGGTCGACCCGTAAGCATTTCATGCGGGGTTAGATGCGTCATTCTGTTAGTTTTCATGCGATAACTCATTAGTGTCAGTCGTAGTGCATTAGTCCTTTAATTTAGTACTCTGTTACGACCCCTCCCTTTCGGCAGCTGATTACTTCCTGCAGGAGTTGGCTGAAAGCGAGGGTCGTTAGGGCAAGTTGCTCACACCTGGCTAGGCCTCTACCCAAGGTGATATAAGCCAGCCTGGTCTCATTGTCTCTCTCTCTCTCTCCTAGGCTCCACACTGCTACAGGTTGTTGGTTCTTGGTTCTTTTGATGGCTTCCTTTTACACTCAACAGCAACACACACATCTCAACTCATCCATGCACTACATTCACCACTGATGCCACTACTCTCCACACCTCATGCTATTGGTAAATATGATTGTTTAAGTGATAATAAAACCTTTCATTTATCACTTTCAACCTGACTTGTCTCCCCTCCTTGTCACATATGCTGAGCCAGTTTGTGACAAGTGGGGGCTCGTCCGGGATCCAGTACTAGGATTAAAATAGCTTAAATTTTGACTGTACTGGTAAATTGGCCCGGTTTAGGTTGGTGTGTGCTTCCTCCTCTTGCAGACAATGGTTTTTGGTTTGCTTTGTTGGAGTGTACACTACTTGTTGTTGGACATAGCTGACTGTGCTGTGGTTAATCATCAACTGTTCTGGGAGGGGAAATGTCAGGTTGTTGTCAGTGCTGGTTATTTCTTGTAGGAAATTAAAGGAGAGGTATTTTGTGGTGAAGGTGATTAGTTTTGACTGGGGCTTTGCGGTTAGCCCTACCTGGGGTATGTTGGTATCTGTTGGAGCAGGAGTTTCTACCCCCTGTTAGGTTTGGTAGCGGGTTCCTCTAGGGGACTCGTGGTGATCAATTTAGGTGGCGGCGAAGGTGGGTAGAGCTATTAGCTCGGGAGCACCTCTAGGGTTGGGAGAGGGTTGCCAGTCCTCTGGTTGCCTTCTTCACACCGCTGGTTTCGCGTGCATAAGTACCCCCCACCATTAACTGCACGAAGACTAGGGCAAGTTAGTTAGCTAGTTTTAATGGTTGTAGTTAACATCAGGATAGGGGTGGGGCTCCTGTTCACCTGTTACCTCAGGTTTTGGGTTTTCGGCGTGTCTCAGTCAAGAGTTGTAACTTGTTAGGCTGATTTGTTTTTGAGGATGGCTTCCCTGGTGGAGAGTTTCATCCAGGAACCTTCACAGGCTTTGCTAGAGCAGTGCACTAAAGAACAACTTCTTAGGATAGCAGAGCACTATGAAGTTGACATTCCAGATAAGAAGTTAAAGGAGAGTGTGAAGACCTGCTTAAGGGATGGTCTGTTTGAGGCTGGAGTTTTGTGCTGGCAGCCAGTTAGCAGTCCAGTGACTAGTGTAGTGCCTAATCCTGGAGCTCTAACATTTGAACAACAGAAGGAGATGCTGCAGTCTTGGCTGAGTATGTTCTAACACACAGAAGTTTCTGTGACACAACGGGAGCCGCTGGTCATAGAAGTGACACTTATTATAGGCCAGTAAAGATAAAAACAGCTAACGAGGCAGATCGGCAAAAGTTTACTCAGGGTGGGAGGAGTTCAGTAGTAAATTCTGACACTTGTAGGTACTGTCAGGCACGGGGGCACTGGAAAAAGGAGTGTCCAGCGCTGAAAGCCAGGAGGTCCTTTGGTCAGGTGAAACCTGCTGTTATGGCTGCTCCAGTTATAACATCTGAGAGCAGGGCGTTAGGTCAAGTGCAGGCTTGTACTAAGCCGGTAGCTCCTCAGGTTGACTACTCTGCTTTCAGATGGATGGGTCTCTTTGGTAGGAGGTGGGGTGCAGGTTCCCATTAAAATACTAAGAGATACTGGAGCACTAGATTCTTTCATTCTTGAGTCTGTTACCATTTTCATCCAGGACTGATACTGGTGGATGTGTAATCACACAGGGGATGGGTATGGTTCCATTCTCGGTCCCATTGCATCGGTTGGCTCTAAATTGTGGTCTTGTTCAGGGGGAGGTGTCAGTGGGTATTCGTCCCCAGTTGCCTATTGAGGGTTTGCATATGATTCTGGGGAATGATTTGGCTGGTGACAAGGTGTGGGCCGATGGTCAGCCTAATGTAGTGCAGCCCCCTACGTTCCCCACTGCAGTAGAGCCCTCTGTGACACCTCTGCCCTTAGGTGACATTTTCCCAGCCTGTGCCGTCACTCGTGCTGCCAGTCGTGATGCCCAGAGGATGGTGGAGCCAGAGTGTTTGGAGTTGCCAGATTCTTTGCTGGTTGACCAGTTAGCGGGTTCTCAGGCTGAGCTAGTGGCAGAACAGAAGGCTGATTCCTCTTTAATGGAGCTGTTTGACCAAGTTGTGCCAGCATCAGAGGTGAGGGATACTGCCCAGTGCTATTTCCTCCTAAATGGGCTATTGGTTCGGAAGTGGCTGTCACATGGTGATGCATCTGTAGGAGAGCCAATCTTCCAAGTTGTTGTCCCTACAAAAAGTCGCAATAAAGTGCTCCAGACGTCACATGGTGACGTGGCAGGTCATCTTGGCGTCCGTAAAACTTACCACCGTATATTGCAACATTTCTTCTGGCCACGCTTAAAGAGAGACGTTGCTCTTTTCGTTAAGACGTGTCATACCTGTCAGATCACTGGCAAGCCAAACCAGGTTGTTAAACCTGCTCCTCTACAGCCGATCCACGCCATTGGACAGCCATTTGAGCATTTGATTATTGAGTGTGTGGGGCCCCT
Source organism: Gadus macrocephalus (assembly GCF_031168955.1). NCBI lineage: Eukaryota > Metazoa > Chordata > Actinopteri > Gadiformes > Gadidae > Gadus > Gadus macrocephalus. Next base: position 11,490,091 of record NC_082383.1, on the reverse strand, counting down.
ACCTCGGTCCAAATCTGGACACACATATTTGCTGACTGTAATGTGTCAGGTTACCAGGTATCCTGCTGCTTACCCACTTCGCAGCATTACAGCAAAAGCTGTGGTTGGCGCTTTGACTCAGTTCATTTCAGTGTTTGGTATCCCCAAAGTCATACAGTCTGACCAAGGTTCCAACTTCATATCCCATCTGTTTGCTCAGGCGCTTAAACAATTACACATCAAGCATAACAAATCAACAGCCTACCATGCGCAAAGTCAGGGTGCACTTGAACGTTTCCACCAAACGTTGAAATCACTGTTGCGAGCTTATTGTACAGAACTGTCGGGTGACTGGGGGGGTGGGCTGCCCTGGTTGCTGTTAGCAGCTCGCGAAGTTATCCAGGAAAGTACTGGATTCAGCCCGAATGAGCTGGTGTTTGGCCATAAAGTGCGTGGCCCACTTGCAGTTTTGCAAGATGGTTGTTTGCCAGAGGATCCACCTCCAAAACTTAAGGATTATGTTAGTGGTTTCAGATTGAAACTGTACAGGGCAGGTGAGCTGGCTAAGCAAAAGCTGCAGAAGTCACAGGGCAAGATGAAGCAACAATATGACCAACGGGCTGAGGCTTGCCAGTTTAACCCAGGTGACCGTGTACTTACTCTTCTGCCTCTGGTAGATTCCCCCTTTCAAGCTAAGTACAGTGGTCCTTTCTCTGTGGTGCGTCAAGCCTCTGATCTAAACTATTTGATTGAAACTCCTGGCCGTAGAAAATCTACAAGGCTGTGTCATGTAAACCTCCTGAAGCCATATCACACTAGTGAGTCTGTGTCTCCACTGCCGAAGAGCTCTCCAGCCAAGCCAGTGTTGGTCTCTGGCCCTGTTTTGACCTCTTCCATGTCGGAACTAGTGTTAGTTGAGGAGGAAGAGTTGGATATTGCTCCTGAAGATGGGTTGTTGCGGGGCCGGTTGAAAAATTCAGAAACCTTACAGGATCTGAATATCCTTGTCGGTCACTTGTGTGTGTGTGGTTAAACGTGAGGAATTGACTAAACTAATTAACAGCTATCTATCACTGTTTTCCGATACCCCGACCCAAACACATTTAATTGAGCATGACATAGATGTTGGAGTGGCTGAGCCCATCAAGCAGCGCTTTTATCGTGTGTCAGATGAAAAGAGGAGACAGTTGGAGGCTGAAGTACAGTACATGCTGGATAATGATATTGCTGAGCCTTGTTCATCAAACTGGGCCTCCCCATGCCTCCTAGTAAAAAAGGCAGATGCTAGTTTGAGGCCCTGCACTGACTATCGTAAGGTGAACAGTATCACTAAACCTGATCTGTATCCACTTCCTCGTATGGAAGATTGTATTGTTATGGTAGGTTCAGCCACATTTGTGAGCAAATTTGATCTTCTCAAAGGGTACTGGCAAGTCCCACTCACCAAAAGGGCAAGGGATATTTCAGCCTTCATAACTCCTTCTGGCTTGTTTTCATACACTGTCATGCCATTTGGTTTGAGGAATGCTCCTGCAACATTTCAACGGCTAATGAATCGGGTTGTATCAGGGCTTACAGGTTGTGCAGTATACCTAGATGATGTTGTGGTGTATTCTGACACCTGGGAAGAACATGTACAGCGTATAGGTGCTCTCTTTGACAGGTTGGTCTGGGCCAACTTGACAGTAAATCTGGCCAAGTGTGAGTTTGCCAGAGCCACTGTGACCTATCTTGGGAAGGTGGTGGGTCAAGGCCAGGTTCGACCTGTGGAGGCCAAGGTCATGGCAGTGCAAAAGTTCCCCCCCCCCTACCACCAAGAAAGAGCTGATGCGTTTCCTAGGGTTGGTAGGCTACTACCGCAGTTTTTGCAGGAACTTTTCATCTGTGGTTGCACCCTTGACCGACCTCTGAATATATTTTGTCTTCAATGTGTCAAAATGCATTTGACAGGGTAAAAGCCTTGTTGTGTTCAGCCCCAGTGCTGGCAGCGCCACGATTTGATCAGCCCTTTAAACTTCATGTAGATGCCAGCAATGTGGGTGTTGGGGCCGTCCTGTTGCAGGAGAATGCGGAGGGTGTAGATTGTCCTGTGAGCTTCTTCTCAAGAAAATTTAACAAGCATCAATACAACTATTCAGTGATTGAGAAGGAGGCTTTGGCACTTGTTTGGGCTCTGCTGCATTTTGATGTCTATGTTGGTTCAGGATTATCTCCGCTGATTGTTTTCACTGACCATAACCCCCTCACCCTTTTGAAGTCACTGCAAAATCCTAATCAGAGGCTAATGAGGTGGGCGCTGTTCCTGCAGCCATATAACCTAGACATCCGACACATTAAGGGGACTGACAATGTAATTGCAGATGCCCTGTCTCGGGCACCTGTGGACCCTTAGTCTATTTATTCATGCTGTCTCTCATTTCCATGCTCTCCTCTGCTCATCTCTCGGCTCTTCATTCCCTTAAAATGCTCCTTTGGTACCAAGGCTGCTGGGTTGGTGAGGATGGAGGGATGTGTTGGAGGATGCAGCCTGGAGGGAGTGCGGTACTGACTGTCAGTTATTGGTAACGTATGAACCATGACAGTTTGGGACATATTGACACTTTGTTTGATGTATAACACGAGGTGGAACCTCGTTCTTATGGAGGGGGGTGTTACGACCCCTCCCTTTCGGCAGCTGATTACTTCCTGCAGGAGTTGGCTGAAAGCGAGGGTCGTTAGGGCAAGTTGCTCACACCTGGCTAGGCCTCTACCCAAGGTGATATAAGCCAGCCTGGTCTCATTGTCTCTCTCTCTCTCCTAGGCTCCACGCTGCTACAGGTTGTTGGTTCTTGGTTCTTTTGATGGCTTCCTTTTACACTCAACAGCAACACACACATCTCAACTCATCCATGCACTACATTCACCACTGATGCCACTACTCTCCACACCTCATGCTATTGGTAAATATGATTGTTTAAGTGATAATAAAACCTTTCATTTATCACTTTCAACCTGACTTGTCTCCCCTCCCCTCCTTGTCACATATGCTGAGCCAGTTTGTGACAACTCTAATTTAATTTTGTTGATCTTTGTCTTAAGCGTCCCATTCCTCTCTCCACCATACCTTGTGGTTTGAGGAATGTAGACACGGACTAGTCTTTATTTGACATGCAGTTGTTAAATCACTGGTTTGAGTTTTTTCTGAATAAACACTGCTCTATCGCCTGAGCTAATTTGTGATGGAATTCCAAACCTTGGCATGACTTCTCTAGTCAGAAACTTGATTACTGTAGCCGCACTTTGGTCTTTTGATGGGACTGCTTCTATCCATCTGTTGAACACTGTTTTTTCAAATATTGAACACTCATTTAGCTGGATTTCAATCATTGTTTGCAAGTATGGTGAAGAAAAACCTTGTTTTCTAATTTTTTCTAATTCTCCTCAATACCTCCCCCCTTGCGCAATGGTCAGAACCATTCGCATTAAATGATAAGTAAATCTAAGAACGCCGTTGGTGCAACCAACGTCGAAAAGTCTAACCGTAAGTAACCATCAGCAAACTGAAACCAATCTTTTGGGAAGGGAAATCGAAACCAGTATGTCCAAATCCAAAGCCCAATATGGGTGGGTTTACCATCAGCCGCCTGAAACCACGCTGTTCCAAAGTCATGCACTAAACAGAAAAAACGTATATGCGTTAGTGGGCTTCTATACCACAAAGGTAAAATAAAATAAAACGCGACATGCCCCGTTCCAAGACCACCTCTGCTGCCAGAGCTGACATATCTGACTCCTGTTCCCCCTCCATCTTTCATCAGCCGGCTCTTCCTATGATGGTTGCAGTTCGTCACTTCATGTTCCAGTGAGCCAGTGCTCACAGTGACTCTGCCAAGTCATCGTGACTGTGCCTGTTTTAGGTTGTCCCGGACTTCAAGGTGGGATCTTACCCGTCATTGGTTAACCAGCCTTCCATACTGGCTTATTGCAGGATGCCGTACCTGGGATACGATCAATCCCCACCTATGTGGTGGTATAGATCGCAAAGTGGAGGGACGGAGACAGAGTCTTCAGCCGCATCTGCCCTATGCAGCCATGTGTGTGCGTAAAGGATACGCATCAGGGCAATTGTCTGGGGGTACACCTGTAGAGCCAACGCCATTGACGGTGCCTGACCAACCATTGTCCAACATGAGTCAACTAACGTTTGATGAGCAAAAATAACTTTTGCAAATGCAGTTAGAACATAAGAAATGGGTGGTGGTGCAAGAGTTAGAGCAGAGGAGGATCGAGGCTTTCGAAAGAGAGAAAGATCGATTGCTTGAGATGGAGCGGCTTAAGCATACCGAGCATGAACAAGCTCGAGAGCTTGAGCGCACCAGGCTTAAGTTGGAAGCTGAGGGTAGAGGCAGTGCCGGCCAGCATTCAGGCTTGGGAAGTATGATTAAGTTCCTTCCAAAGTTCAATGAGCGTGATCCCGATGTCTTCTTTTCATTATTTGAAAATGTTGCTGCAAATCAAGATTGGAGTAGCGAGGATAAAACTCTGCTGTTACAGACTGTTCTAATTGGCCGCGCACAAGAAGCGTTTGTGGCTTTGTCTTTTGAAGAAAGGAGAAGTTATTAGAAAGTAAAAGAGGCTGTGCTGAAGTGCTATGAACTTGTTCCAGAAGCATACAGACAGCGTTTTCGCAATTTAAGAAAATTCGAGGCAAACTCATTCGGAGGTAGCCAGGGAGCTCGCAAGTCTTTTCAATCGCTGGCTCACTGCAGAGGGTGTTGTTGAATTCGATGGCTTGCGTCATTTAGTGATGTTGGAAAAAAAAAAAACAGTTAAAAAACATAGTGCCAGAACGCATTGTTACATATCTTAACGAGCATAACGTGAAGACCGCAGCCGAGGCTGCTGTCCTCGCTGATGGCTATGTGTTGACTCAGAAGAATCAATTAGCCTATGTACGAGACTACTCGCAACGGTATGACAATCGCAGAGATGACCGCGACCGCCGCAGAGATCACCGCGACGTTGATACGCAAGTGGTTCGTGGAAATGTGGGTCCTCCTGGAAGGTTGGATTCTGTGCCTCATAGCAGAACCGATAGCAAAAGTGAAGAAGACAATAAATGTAATTATTGTTGGCGATTGGGCCATTGGAAAATAGATTGTCCAGCTTTGCTTGCTCGCAGAAAGAGTAGGCTTACAGAAATTAATAGGGAAGTCAAGGACGTCGGCTGTGTGGCTTCGATTCCTGCTGCGCATTTGGGAAGTGAACGAAAGGCAAATGTGTTTCAGTTGAAGGCTACGAAGACTGTTCACGAGCTGTTTGATTTACAGGATGTAAAGAGGATGGATGATAAACCTAAAGGAACGACCATGTCTAACTATGCTCCTTTCATTACAGAGGGGTTTGTGTCAATGATGGGAGATGATCGTATAGTGCCAGTAAAAATACTGCGTGACACAGGATCATCTGAGAGTTTTATACGCCAATCGTCTTTGCCTTTCTCCTCTTTATCGGACACTGGGAGCTGTGTTTTGATTCGGGGAATTGGCCTTCATCCGTTTCCAATGCCATTGCACAAAATTAAGTTACATTCTGGATTTGTGAATGGCGAAGTGATTATCGCTGAACGTCCGACTCTGCCTGAAGATGATATTGACCTGATTATTGGAAATAATTTGGGGGGGGATTGCGTATGGCCTGAGAAGTCATGTCATTTCCCGGTGGTAGAATCAGTAACTACAGCATCAGCAGCATCAACAAATGTCTTCTGGATTTCCCAGAGGTGTTCACTGCCTGCGCTGTGACGCGAGCGATGGCTCGTGCGCAGACAGAGAAGTCGTGTGATGTGTCCAAGACTGGTGCAGCTAAAGTGTTTGTCCCAGAGTTACCAGCACCATTGTCTGTGAGAGTTGACAGTGAGATAATTGGAGCACAGAAGAATGGTCCAAGTCTTGAGAAGTATTTTGCATTTGCCTCTGGTACTGATCAAGCCGAGCATGGGTATTCGATCCAGGATGGATTATTGGTGCGTAGGTGGTCACCTCATGGAGACACGGGTGTGGTAGATCAGGTGTTGCAGGTGGTGATGCCTGTAGACAATCACCAATCACCTGCCTACTGCTTTATAAAGAGTAGTTCTTTGCTGCATGGGTATTTTGTTCGATGCTCCCCTACCCCACCACCACCAGGTCTGCCCCAGTCTACCGGTCCAGGGGAAGGCCCCGCCCCTGCTAGTTCTGGCAGGATAGGCCGAGTCCACACGTCGTCCTGGATCCGTGATGGGGCTCACGCCAAAGACTTATCATGCAAAATATTCTCTCATGTTATTATTCAAAATAAATCTTTATTCGTGTTTATTGGTGAATAAGTCTTCATGGGAGAAAAACCTAACCGTATTTAACCGGCCATGCAGAAAGAGAATGAGTCCTCTTAAGGGTATTATACTGTCCGCATGAATAGCCCAAACAACAGGACACATGCTTGGATCATTCTATGGTGTAACAGCTCTCTAAATTAGACCCAGGACCAGCATTAACATATTCATACAGAGATTAATCTGAGCCCCTAACCCAATCGCCAAAAGCATTTTATGGACATGAACATGAGCTGATGTGCCCAGCGGTGGACCCAGTTGTGTTGCAGACCTTGGCAGACTGGTTGAAGAGAGCTTGTTTGAATTTGTGACCACTTCAAAAAGATCTCGCCCCACAGAACACTCGCATCAGACTACCAAATTTATGTTCTAGGTAAACAATTTTACCATTGTGAAAATTAAAAAGCACCAACTATTTATGTCCTATTTGTTGCTCATAATTCTACACCACCTTTTTAAATCTTATCTGTACCAGTAGTAAAATCACTTGAGCAGATCTTAAATGTGGCTAGCTAAGCATGTCACAAGACTAACTTTGGCAGCCATTGCTCTGCTTGAGCACACACACTGAACTCAGAAAACTCCTGCCTGAAGCAGTTTTCTCGAGCAGTCACTTATAGCTTTCTTTGTTCTGCTTCATATGTGAATTCAATGATTTACATGTGGTTTATTTTGACTACTTCTATGACAAGATGGGTATTTTGTCCCGTAGAAGTAGAAAGTGTAGAAAAAATTAGAGTAGTGCAAGCTATCAAATTAGTCTCAATACGATACAAACAATTCAATGCACTACCTCAATTATGACACAGTTTATCACTTGCAAATCTCATAGCCATTTTCACACAATTGTATATGATACTCTTAAAGGCAGCTTAAACAAGCCATCATGCCCACACACTCCCACACCAGAATATGTGGAAACAGTGAATACTCAACCTATTGTTTTTTTGTCCTGCATTTCTTCTTCCCACCAGAGAAGCATTGATTATGCCCTTTGATTGAGATGTCATGGTTTCTCCAAAGAGTCTAGAAAGTGTCCCCACCAAAATAACAAATAAGGGCAGATAGGCTATGAAAAAAAGAAATATAAAGTAACTCAAGTGCCATTATTACTGAGATTGAGTATCTATGTTATTGGATGCTGTGATTTTAAATCATTATCTTAATGTCTTTACAAGTAGTTACACAGTTGTACATGTTGACTTAACTGATATCTATCAGTATCATAGCTGATTCAACATTGGCCACAGCCAAACACTTGTTTTCACTGCAGACATTTGGAAACTAAAATGGAACTTAAATGATAGACTTTGCTGTGGGCACAACCTATTACTGTGTATCGTGCACTCAAACTGCCTTTATTCATTAAGAAAATACACTGACATAATGACATCATAGATAAACAATTTATTATATTGCAAAGCACAGCAAACAATCATAATATAGATATGACAGAGACATCAACTCAATGATCACATTGCCTTTATAGTTGCATTAACACGATAAAAAAAATTGTTTTAATTCAAGGATGAATTGAATTGAATTGAAAAAGTTTTTATTTCAAACAAGTAAATAATAATAAAAAATAATAATAATAAACAATCAAATAAATGAAACAAGTGGACAGTTACAATAAAGTAATGTTTACACACAATGAAAACCACAAAAGAAGAAACTGTCTTACACTTGCTTTACCTGTTCGAAAAGGGGTGAGAAGAAGAAAACTTATTTAATCTCACCCCTTCTTCCTAATTTATTAATCTATAATGATTAGCTTCCTTATATAATAATCATCAAAAAATAATTGTATATTAATATACATTAGTTTAAATAATTGTATATTAATATACATTAGTTTACAATATGATACAATTCATTACTACCTGCGTATTTATCTAATAATATTGTCAAGTTATCTTTTAATAATATCTAATTAAACATTCAATATTCTAAAGTGATTGTCCAATATATACATACATGAAAACATATACACTATGTTAGACACCTTCTTCATCCCTGTACCTTGTAAAAATCAATTCTTTGTATTTTATTTTAAACTGATTAATGTTTGGACATTCCTTGATCTCCCCACTCAAACTGTTCCACAGTCTTACACCACATATTGAAATACAAAACATTTTCCTGGTCGTACGGACGCCGTTCACTTTGAAATGTAATTTTCCCCTTAAATTATAACCCCCCTCACGATCACTGAATAATTTTTGTATGTTTAAGGGTAATATGTTGATTTTAGCCTTAAACATTATCTGTGTGGTTTGAAATTCCACCAGATCTGTGAATTTTAATAATTTTGACCGTATGAATAGTGGGTTAGTGTGATCCAGATATCTCACATTGTGAATAATGCGAATGGCTTTTTTTTGGAGAATAGTAAGTGAATGTAATGAAGTTTTGTACGTGTTGCCCCAGACTTCCGTACAGTAATTGAGGTATGGTAAGACTAGTGAACAGTAGAGAATACGGAGTGATTTTTGATCTAGAACCAATTTTACTTTGTTTAATACATAAATGCTTCTTGATAGTTTTGATTGTACGTGTGTAATGTGTGATTTCCAACTGAATCGTTCGTCGATTATAATCCCAAGAAATGTATTTTCGTAAACTCTTTCAATTTCAACTCCATTTATATTTATATGTATTTCTGTGTTTTTTCTGCAGTTACCAAATAACATTAATTTTGTTTTGCTTAAGTTTAATGATAGTTTGTTTGTATCAAACCATGTTTTTATTTTGCTCATTTCCTTAGTGATGATTTTTTCTAGTTGTTTTAAATTCTCCCCAGAACAGAAAATATTAGTGTCATCAGCAAACAAAACCAACCTCAAGACATTTGAAACATTACAAATATCATTAATATACAATATGAACAGTTTGTATATTGTTACAGGATGTTACAGGTATTGACACAATCAACATATTGCCATGGATTAAAAGATGCAAGTTGTCAAGTTTTGGTCACGCGTTTCGGGACTTTGATAATTGCTCTCATTTGTGTCATTAAGGCAGAGTTCTGCAAGGGACAAATGAAACATGACCGGTCAACAACTATGGAGAGTTAGATCAATAGGCTGTTGGATGTGCCACTGCACTCATGCACGCACGCACGCGCACGCACACGCACACGCACACACACACACACACACACACACACACACACAGGTATTTTCTTTCTCACCTGCTCCATGATACTTGAAAGGGGGCGGGGTCACCAGGCCCTTGCAGGAGGCCTGCAGTCTGGTTGGTCGGATGTAATACTCGTGTAAATCTGAATATAGACCTGCAAACAAACAAGTAGCACAATTAGGTAAACAAACTATGAGCAACCCCCCACATTGTAGTGCTTAATCTAGAAAAACACCAGATGGACAGTCAGACAGAGAGAGATGGGGACAGACAAACAGACGAGTACTGCATCACCATAGGTAAACAGGTAGTCCAGAGCACCATATCGAGGCACATGTGCTTTAGCCGTCATGACCAGACACTCATTGCAGGCCTTGAGGAATTGGAACTTCGCTGACGCCCCGAAATCTGAAATAGAGACCCAATGCATGGCTTATATTTCCATTAAACAGGCACTATGAATGTTTTTTCCATTAGCAGCCTCAAGTGGTTTGAATGGTAGCTACGCTTATAGCTAAATTATGTATCTGACAACGGTTTCTGACGGTTGGTACTGTTCATTTTCACACAGGGGCAAGAATAAAACGATTTTTGAACGGATTCACTCGCTATTAATGGAGTTAGTAGATACAGTAGATCTACACATTGCAGGTTTGCACATCATCATATGTATCATGCGATTATGCATTCTTTTATTGGTTTATTTACTTACTAGGCAGATGGAGGTGAAGTGTGTTTTTGCCAAGTACAATGCCGTTGAAGTGGTGGTGGACACACCACATTGTCCTGTTCCTGTTACATGAAGAAAGGAATACAACTGTTGTTGTGATTTGAAAGCCGCAGTTACAGCTACTTCAAGCTAATGGACTACAGTACACACTTAACGTAAAAAGATTCTCCTGACATGAGGCCAAAATGTGTAACGCAATATATAAGGTTAACCCTAACTACCAAATAATGATCTACACACTGGTCTTCAGCCATTAGCGTTGAGTGCTCCTGAGAGTGGGGGAGCAGAAATCGAAAGTGAGCGCTACTCACGGGACACTCAGCAGGTGGCCCATGTCCAGGTGGATGGTGCCGTTGGGCCCCCAGGTGAACTTTGCCCATGAACTCTTGGCGTGGGTCAGGGCATACAGATCAATGGAGTCAATAGAGTACGCCTCCTGCAGGATCCATGTCCCAGCAAAGAGCTGATCGATAATAGTGCGACAAAATTGTTTTGTTTTTTTTAGTCAAATCCAGCTTCCTCAATTGGTCATAAAAACGAGAGAAATTAGAAGAAATGAATCGTTGTCGTCTCCTCATGTGTGCATCTGAGGGGGGGGGGGGGGCAGTCTAACTGTAAGTCCACACCATAAGCGACCAAAGTTTCGCTGCAAATATTTCTGTTCGCTTTGGTTGCTCAAGACGCACATGACGTACAATTCAATTTTGCCTGCCGGTACAATTCAATTGCCTGATGCTCTTCGCAAGCGAAGAGCAAGCGAAGAGCAAGCGAAGAGCAAGCGAAGAGCGTCTACATTCTGATTGGCTGTCAGTGTTTTGCCGCTGAAACGCGTCATAGTAATTTGCATAAAGTTCAACAGTTTTCAACTTTTTTTGGACGCTCTGGTCGCTTAACTTTGGCTGCTGGTAGCGTTGGTCGCTTTGGTCGCTCTTGCCAGTGCCGCCGCTCCCATAACACGCACTACGCGCTGCGCGTAGGGCCTCAAGTCCTGAGGGGGCCCCAAAAAATCAAATAAATAAATAAATAAAATTCATCCCCCCCGTCCGTCCGTCAACAATTGTTTGCTACCCCCCCGTCAACAATTGTCAACAATTCAGCACAGGGGGCTGGTAGGGGGAATTCGGGGGGGGGGGGGGGGGCCCATAAAGGAGTTATGCTTAGGGCCCCAAAATAGCTAGCAGCGGCACTGGGTCTTGCCCATAGAAAGTGAATGACTTCCGGCGATTTGGTAGCTCAATTTGCTTCTGGTGTGGACGTACAGTAAGGGTAAGGGTGTATTTCCAGAAGAAAGCTGCGGCGGTTTAACCCCCGATCCCTGCAGTCTACTGGTAGATGCCCTTGTGCAAGATGCCCAAACGCCCCAGCCTGCCCCAGTGACGTGCATCTTAAATCACTCTAAATCACATTTGAAGAAAGTCCCTGCTATATGGCTAAATAGAAGTGTATAATAATCGTCATAGATTGATGTTATGCATCTGTCTGTGGGTTGGATTCATACCAGTTTAAGGATTTTCTTAGTAGGGATGGGTTCCAGGAGTTGGGAGCAGTTTGGTGATGGTAATGACACAGGGTAGTAGACCTTCAATAACAGCACCACAAACATGGCACCGTACAGGAGAAAGAGGCACTGGCGCATGTAGCGTCGCAATGTGTGTTTTTCTACAACACTGAATCTTGGCGGATGGATCCTCTCTGACGAGGTTCTCTCCATCTTCATCCACATCGTCGCTGCCGTTCTTATCCCTCACAATGGGGGACTGACTGCTGAAGGACGGGCCAGGATCGGAACCAGTCAGTTCCTAAGATGGCCGTAAAGAGGAAGAAAATTGACATTACAAAACAATCAGGAACAGGTTAAGGTCCCGGCTAAAAATACCTAGGTCATTTCACTTGTATTTAATTGTAAAAGTATTAAAAATAACATTCATAGAGATGTATTTATTTATTCTTACTGATTTCTTATATATATGTATTATTATGGGATTTTTCATGCGAGTTGCTGTAACGCCTTCATTTCCCCTTAGGGATGAATAAATAATCGATCAACTATTTATGACTGGTCTGCAATTATGAACATATTATTAATCATTTCCAACATCATCATTATTGTTTGCGACCTTTTTTTATTATGCTTTAGCCTTTATATGCCAAAGAGAGTCATCGATCACCTCAATGAAACGCAGTTTTAGAAAAAAAGTAAACTCACCAGTGACAACGATTTCTTCCCAATATGACGTTATGAGCAGTGGCGGATTTAGCAAATTGGGGTCCAAGGCGAAGATGTGTATGAGGCCCACCTCATCCAATCTTTAAAAGAGAACAGAGGAAAGAAAATGCACAGACTGAATGGTGGATAGGCAGGTCAAGCTAATCTACTGAGTACAGTGTCGTGTGATTCTCTGATAGGCAGGGTCATTTTCTTCCTTCATTTCTCGTCAATGAGTCATCTTGGGTTGGATTCTTATCGTGTTCCTCCCTTCTTATCTTGTTAAACCCTTTAAAAGCAGCTATTCAGAAAGGAGCTAAGGCAAGGTGGCAGACAAAGGCATGCACACACGCACACACACACACAAACACACACACACACACACCACACACACTGGCCACCATGTTGAAAGTTGTCAAAATCAACATTACACATCCACAGGCCACAGATTATGTCGAAACATCATGAAATTTGCCCTATATGATCTTCAGACCAAGCCGTACAAACGTGCCAAATTACTATTTCAAATACTACACCAATTGGCCGTCACAGCCAATCAAACTTGATGGCAAAGCCTGGCCGCCATGTTGAAAGTTGTCAATATCAACATCACATATCCACAAGCCAAAAATGATGTCCAATCATCATGAAACTTGCCCTATATGATCTTCAGACCAAGCCGAACAAATGTGCAAAACAGCATTTTCTAATTAAAAAACGTTTGGCCGTGACAGCCAGGGCCGTTGCACCAAATCCTGGGCCCCTATACTATAGGTACTGATGGACCCCCCTGCGCTAAGTTGTTGACGGGGGGGGGGGGGGGGGGGGGTGTATGGAGCGATTGTTGACGGGGAAGACGTGGCCAATGGGTAATTTTTTTATTTTATTTTTTTTCATGGGCCCCCCCTCTGCCTTGGGCCCCCACACAACTGTCCCCTTTGTCCCCTTTGTCCGTCGGCCCTGGTGACAGCCAAGCAAACTTGACGACAAAGCCGCCAAGCAGGGAGTAAGCCTGTTTTGAGCAACTCTTTAACATATCATAGCCAAACTTGCTAGATTATGACCAATCATCATGAAACTTGCCATGTTTGATCTTCAGACCAAGCCGAACAAACCTGCACAACAGCTTTTTCTAATTCAAAACCGTTTGGCCGTGACAGCCAATCAAACTTGACGGCAAACCCGCCTGACAGGAAGTGTGGTTGCAATTTTTGTTAATGACTTATCTAATTTACTTCAACTAGCTATGAGCAATAGAAATCGGGGAGTCCGGAAAAAATAATGACAGAGATTTTATTGTTACCCACAAAATAGGTACAACAGAACCGAGCATGTGGTTTTGCAAAAGACACACTGACTGGGGCTCCGATCCCAGTCCCTCTTATCCACACCAACTGTGCTGTCATGCATGTAATATATGACCGTCCTGGTATATGTTCAAAATGGCCTTACATTCCCTTACGTATGTGCTCATCTCCTGTAGTTAATCTAAAAATGGGAGGATGACAGTAGCCTGGGCCCCAAAGTCCTTGGCGCCTTATCAGGCCATTACTCTGGGTCCAGGTGTGGTTTCTCTACTTTTCCACTGTGGAGGTGGGGCGGCGTCTGGCCTGCAGGGGGAGCATGGAGCACCGGGTCTGCTGGGGTGATGGGGTCTGATTGCGGACAGGTGTCCGCATTCACCGTAGGGTGAATGCGGTGTCAAAGTTCGATGCCTACCCAATGCCTCGGATCGACGAGCTAGTGGACCGGCTTGGCATGGCCAAATATTATACGACCCTGGACTGCACGAAGGGCTACTGGCAGATTCCGTTGTCTCCAGCAGCCCGAGAAAAAACTGCGTTCTCCACTCCGCTCGGTCTTTACCAGTTCAAGGTGCTTCCGTTCGGGTTGTTCGGGGCCCCGGCCACGTTTCAGCGACTGATGGACCGTGTGTTACGGCCTCATGCTGCATATGCTGCCGCCTACATAGATGACATCGTCATCTATGGTGACGAGTGGGGGCAGCATGTGCAGCAGGTGGCGGCCGTCCTTCAGTCGCTGAGACGGGCGGGGCTCACGGCCAACCCGAAGAAGTGTGTGATCGGGCGGAGGGAGATTCAGTATCTGGGGTTCCACCTGGGGCGGGGGAAGGTCCGGCCGCAGGTCGGTAAGACCGCGGCGGTCGCCGCTGCCCCTCGACCCAGGACCAAGAAGGAGGTGAGGCGGTTCCTGGGGCTGGCGGGTTACTATCGGCAGTTCGTGCCGAACTTCTCCGACCTGGCCAGCCCCTTGACCGACCTCACCCGGAAGAGGGCCCCAGATACAGTCCAGTGGTCGGAGCCATGCCAGGTGTCGTTTGAGGCTATTAAAACAGCCCTCTGTGGGGAAGCAGTCCTGTGTGCTCCTAATTTTGCTCTCCCTTTCTCCGTCCAGGCAGACGCGTCGGATAGGGGGTTGGGCGCGGTCCTGACCCAGCAGGTTGAGGGGACCGACCGTCCGGTGCTGTACCTGAGCTGCAAGCTGTCTGACCGCGAGGGTCGGTACAGCACGGTAGAGAAGGAGTGTCTCGCCATCCGGTGGGCGGTCGGTGCCCTTCGCTACTACCTGCTGGGTCGCCAGTTCACCCTCTACTCCGACCACGCCCCCCTCCAGTGGCTCCACCGGATGAAGGATGCCAACGCGAGGATCACCCGGTGGTACCTCGCGCTGCAGCCGCTCAATTTCCGGGTGGCCCACAGGCCGGGGGCGCAGATGG
This sequence comes from Gadus macrocephalus, assembly GCF_031168955.1. Lineage (NCBI taxonomy): Eukaryota > Metazoa > Chordata > Actinopteri > Gadiformes > Gadidae > Gadus > Gadus macrocephalus. The sequence goes on along the minus strand of NC_082383.1, from coordinate 11,474,943 downwards.
TCGTGGCAGACTTCCTCTCCCGTCCCGGGGGGGGGGGGGGGAGTAGGTTTACGGCCGGATGGGTCCCCGACCTGTGTCGGGCGGTGGGGGTATGTGGAGGTGGGGCGGCGTCTGGCCTGCAGGGGGAGCATGGAGCACCGGGTCTGCTGGGGTGATGGGGTCTGATTGCGGACAGGTGTCTGCAATCTGACCCAATCAGGAAGTGTGTATTTATGTGCCTGCTTGTCTTTCAGTCAGGGCTTGAGATAGGGAGGAGGAAGACGCTCTCTGCGAGCCAGAGAGAGCATCGTAAAACCAGGAGACGGACGGATTTGAACAGTGAACCGTTGTCCTTTTGTTCGTGTGTCTTTAAGATTGTGTAACCAAAGTGGAAATAAAGAGGAGTTCGCTCCATTTCCACCAAGAACTGTGTCCTGACTCCGTGAACCCGTTACATCCACCATTAATGTTTATGCCTGATGTATATAGGCCTGATAATACTCATAGTTAATATAAAAGTAATGGTTAATTTCTCCCACATATCCCCCCTTGTTGGGGCCGATAAGGTTCCAACAAATTACTTGAATTATTGCTAAGCCTATATGCTGCTAAGCCCTTGCCAAATTGACACCACATCTGGTCATCGGTAAAAACCTCGGTAAAAAGCTTCGACAGGGATTTCAACCTGATTTTAGGCCAAAAAGATTTACCAAATGCAGCGTATTATTAACACTCTAATCCCTACAAGTTGTTCATATGTAATCATAAAACCTTTCTAATCATAATAACACAATATTCTATATTCATCATGCAACTATATCAAATGTGTATCTAGAATACCTACATAATAATCATAAACAGCATAATAATCAATCATTCAGCATGCATTGAAAATTGGCATTTCAAAAATATGTGACATCATATTATACATTTCAAAAATGTGTGACCCAATATTATACAAAAAAATGTGACCCAATAATATACATTTAAAGAAATACGTGACATAATAATATGCGTCATAATAATACACTCAAAAACGGATGTTTCATCATAATACCGTTTTTAGAAATTTGAGATTGTCTGCATGCTTGCATGGATTTGAATGGCTCAGGTGATCTTCATGTATTGGTGCGCAGGATACGAGTGGGGGGTTTTGGACATTGTGATAGATGTTGCTCCTGATGACTGAAATCAAGCCTCGTAGATCACGAGGCCGGCTCACATGGAGAGGTTACTAGCACATCGTGTGAGCCTCCACCTGGTGTTTGATATATCACAGTCCACTCTCCTCTTCAGGTTCGCTCTGAAGCACTTTTCCATAGAGCTTCCACTCCCAATCATTTGACTCATCTATGCCAGTTACCCTAAGGGTCATCTCCCTTGAGAGCCTAGATGCTATCATAGATCACTTTCAGCATCATTGTGTGGCTGTCGCTCCTGACTCGGCTGGGTCTGGTCCTAGGGTAGTTGGTCAGCCCCAGGCGTGTCTACATCTGGCTCCTCCTCACGCTCATCCCTGGTTTTAGGTGGAGCGGCTTTTGTGCAGTGGTTGAGGTGATACCATGTGGCACTTCCTTCCACCTGGATGGCTGTTGGTGTTGCGTTGGTGACTTTGTATGGCCCTTCTCTCCTGGGCTCGTTCCACTTTCTCCTGAACACCCTTAGGTACACTTGGTCACCTGGCTCCACCCCCCTTGGTGGCTCCTTCTCCAACTCTGGAACTCTGTCTTTCTCCTGTTGAAAAATAAGCCTGTGTATGCCAGTTAGTTGTCTCATATAGCGTCTTAATTCAGTTTCCAATTGTTCTAATGGAGGTCCTTTATGAGGCCCTCGAATGACAGGTGAAGGCATGGGTCGACCCGTAAGCATTTCATGCGGGGTTAGATGCGTCATTCTGTTAGTTTTCATGCGATAACTCATTAGTGTCAGTCGTAGTGCATTAGTCCTTTAATTTAGTACTCTGTTACGACCCCTCCCTTTCGGCAGCTGATTACTTCCTGCAGGAGTTGGCTGAAAGCGAGGGTCGTTAGGGCAAGTTGCTCACACCTGGCTAGGCCTCTACCCAAGGTGATATAAGCCAGCCTGGTCTCATTGTCTCTCTCTCTCTCTCCTAGGCTCCACACTGCTACAGGTTGTTGGTTCTTGGTTCTTTTGATGGCTTCCTTTTACACTCAACAGCAACACACACATCTCAACTCATCCATGCACTACATTCACCACTGATGCCACTACTCTCCACACCTCATGCTATTGGTAAATATGATTGTTTAAGTGATAATAAAACCTTTCATTTATCACTTTCAACCTGACTTGTCTCCCCTCCTTGTCACATATGCTGAGCCAGTTTGTGACAAGTGGGGGCTCGTCCGGGATCCAGTACTAGGATTAAAATAGCTTAAATTTTGACTGTACTGGTAAATTGGCCCGGTTTAGGTTGGTGTGTGCTTCCTCCTCTTGCAGACAATGGTTTTTGGTTTGCTTTGTTGGAGTGTACACTACTTGTTGTTGGACATAGCTGACTGTGCTGTGGTTAATCATCAACTGTTCTGGGAGGGGAAATGTCAGGTTGTTGTCAGTGCTGGTTATTTCTTGTAGGAAATTAAAGGAGAGGTATTTTGTGGTGAAGGTGATTAGTTTTGACTGGGGCTTTGCGGTTAGCCCTACCTGGGGTATGTTGGTATCTGTTGGAGCAGGAGTTTCTACCCCCTGTTAGGTTTGGTAGCGGGTTCCTCTAGGGGACTCGTGGTGATCAATTTAGGTGGCGGCGAAGGTGGGTAGAGCTATTAGCTCGGGAGCACCTCTAGGGTTGGGAGAGGGTTGCCAGTCCTCTGGTTGCCTTCTTCACACCGCTGGTTTCGCGTGCATAAGTACCCCCCACCATTAACTGCACGAAGACTAGGGCAAGTTAGTTAGCTAGTTTTAATGGTTGTAGTTAACATCAGGATAGGGGTGGGGCTCCTGTTCACCTGTTACCTCAGGTTTTGGGTTTTCGGCGTGTCTCAGTCAAGAGTTGTAACTTGTTAGGCTGATTTGTTTTTGAGGATGGCTTCCCTGGTGGAGAGTTTCATCCAGGAACCTTCACAGGCTTTGCTAGAGCAGTGCACTAAAGAACAACTTCTTAGGATAGCAGAGCACTATGAAGTTGACATTCCAGATAAGAAGTTAAAGGAGAGTGTGAAGACCTGCTTAAGGGATGGTCTGTTTGAGGCTGGAGTTTTGTGCTGGCAGCCAGTTAGCAGTCCAGTGACTAGTGTAGTGCCTAATCCTGGAGCTCTAACATTTGAACAACAGAAGGAGATGCTGCAGTCTTGGCTGAGTATGTTCTAACACACAGAAGTTTCTGTGACACAACGGGAGCCGCTGGTCATAGAAGTGACACTTATTATAGGCCAGTAAAGATAAAAACAGCTAACGAGGCAGATCGGCAAAAGTTTACTCAGGGTGGGAGGAGTTCAGTAGTAAATTCTGACACTTGTAGGTACTGTCAGGCACGGGGGCACTGGAAAAAGGAGTGTCCAGCGCTGAAAGCCAGGAGGTCCTTTGGTCAGGTGAAACCTGCTGTTATGGCTGCTCCAGTTATAACATCTGAGAGCAGGGCGTTAGGTCAAGTGCAGGCTTGTACTAAGCCGGTAGCTCCTCAGGTTGACTACTCTGCTTTCAGATGGATGGGTCTCTTTGGTAGGAGGTGGGGTGCAGGTTCCCATTAAAATACTAAGAGATACTGGAGCACTAGATTCTTTCATTCTTGAGTCTGTTACCATTTTCATCCAGGACTGATACTGGTGGATGTGTAATCACACAGGGGATGGGTATGGTTCCATTCTCGGTCCCATTGCATCGGTTGGCTCTAAATTGTGGTCTTGTTCAGGGGGAGGTGTCAGTGGGTATTCGTCCCCAGTTGCCTATTGAGGGTTTGCATATGATTCTGGGGAATGATTTGGCTGGTGACAAGGTGTGGGCCGATGGTCAGCCTAATGTAGTGCAGCCCCCTACGTTCCCCACTGCAGTAGAGCCCTCTGTGACACCTCTGCCCTTAGGTGACATTTTCCCAGCCTGTGCCGTCACTCGTGCTGCCAGTCGTGATGCCCAGAGGATGGTGGAGCCAGAGTGTTTGGAGTTGCCAGATTCTTTGCTGGTTGACCAGTTAGCGGGTTCTCAGGCTGAGCTAGTGGCAGAACAGAAGGCTGATTCCTCTTTAATGGAGCTGTTTGACCAAGTTGTGCCAGCATCAGAGGTGAGGGATACTGCCCAGTGCTATTTCCTCCTAAATGGGCTATTGGTTCGGAAGTGGCTGTCACATGGTGATGCATCTGTAGGAGAGCCAATCTTCCAAGTTGTTGTCCCTACAAAAAGTCGCAATAAAGTGCTCCAGACGTCACATGGTGACGTGGCAGGTCATCTTGGCGTCCGTAAAACTTACCACCGTATATTGCAACATTTCTTCTGGCCACGCTTAAAGAGAGACGTTGCTCTTTTCGTTAAGACGTGTCATACCTGTCAGATCACTGGCAAGCCAAACCAGGTTGTTAAACCTGCTCCTCTACAGCCGATCCACGCCATTGGACAGCCATTTGAGCATTTGATTATTGAGTGTGTGGGGCCCCTACCTCGGTCCAAATCTGGACACACATATTTGCTGACTGTAATGTGTCAGGTTACCAGGTATCCTGCTGCTTACCCACTTCGCAGCATTACAGCAAAAGCTGTGGTTGGCGCTTTGACTCAGTTCATTTCAGTGTTTGGTATCCCCAAAGTCATACAGTCTGACCAAGGTTCCAACTTCATATCCCATCTGTTTGCTCAGGCGCTTAAACAATTACACATCAAGCATAACAAATCAACAGCCTACCATGCGCAAAGTCAGGGTGCACTTGAACGTTTCCACCAAACGTTGAAATCACTGTTGCGAGCTTATTGTACAGAACTGTCGGGTGACTGGGGGGGTGGGCTGCCCTGGTTGCTGTTAGCAGCTCGCGAAGTTATCCAGGAAAGTACTGGATTCAGCCCGAATGAGCTGGTGTTTGGCCATAAAGTGCGTGGCCCACTTGCAGTTTTGCAAGATGGTTGTTTGCCAGAGGATCCACCTCCAAAACTTAAGGATTATGTTAGTGGTTTCAGATTGAAACTGTACAGGGCAGGTGAGCTGGCTAAGCAAAAGCTGCAGAAGTCACAGGGCAAGATGAAGCAACAATATGACCAACGGGCTGAGGCTTGCCAGTTTAACCCAGGTGACCGTGTACTTACTCTTCTGCCTCTGGTAGATTCCCCCTTTCAAGCTAAGTACAGTGGTCCTTTCTCTGTGGTGCGTCAAGCCTCTGATCTAAACTATTTGATTGAAACTCCTGGCCGTAGAAAATCTACAAGGCTGTGTCATGTAAACCTCCTGAAGCCATATCACACTAGTGAGTCTGTGTCTCCACTGCCGAAGAGCTCTCCAGCCAAGCCAGTGTTGGTCTCTGGCCCTGTTTTGACCTCTTCCATGTCGGAACTAGTGTTAGTTGAGGAGGAAGAGTTGGATATTGCTCCTGAAGATGGGTTGTTGCGGGGCCGGTTGAAAAATTCAGAAACCTTACAGGATCTGAATATCCTTGTCGGTCACTTGTGTGTGTGTGGTTAAACGTGAGGAATTGACTAAACTAATTAACAGCTATCTATCACTGTTTTCCGATACCCCGACCCAAACACATTTAATTGAGCATGACATAGATGTTGGAGTGGCTGAGCCCATCAAGCAGCGCTTTTATCGTGTGTCAGATGAAAAGAGGAGACAGTTGGAGGCTGAAGTACAGTACATGCTGGATAATGATATTGCTGAGCCTTGTTCATCAAACTGGGCCTCCCCATGCCTCCTAGTAAAAAAGGCAGATGCTAGTTTGAGGCCCTGCACTGACTATCGTAAGGTGAACAGTATCACTAAACCTGATCTGTATCCACTTCCTCGTATGGAAGATTGTATTGTTATGGTAGGTTCAGCCACATTTGTGAGCAAATTTGATCTTCTCAAAGGGTACTGGCAAGTCCCACTCACCAAAAGGGCAAGGGATATTTCAGCCTTCATAACTCCTTCTGGCTTGTTTTCATACACTGTCATGCCATTTGGTTTGAGGAATGCTCCTGCAACATTTCAACGGCTAATGAATCGGGTTGTATCAGGGCTTACAGGTTGTGCAGTATACCTAGATGATGTTGTGGTGTATTCTGACACCTGGGAAGAACATGTACAGCGTATAGGTGCTCTCTTTGACAGGTTGGTCTGGGCCAACTTGACAGTAAATCTGGCCAAGTGTGAGTTTGCCAGAGCCACTGTGACCTATCTTGGGAAGGTGGTGGGTCAAGGCCAGGTTCGACCTGTGGAGGCCAAGGTCATGGCAGTGCAAAAGTTCCCCCCCCCCTACCACCAAGAAAGAGCTGATGCGTTTCCTAGGGTTGGTAGGCTACTACCGCAGTTTTTGCAGGAACTTTTCATCTGTGGTTGCACCCTTGACCGACCTCTGAATATATTTTGTCTTCAATGTGTCAAAATGCATTTGACAGGGTAAAAGCCTTGTTGTGTTCAGCCCCAGTGCTGGCAGCGCCACGATTTGATCAGCCCTTTAAACTTCATGTAGATGCCAGCAATGTGGGTGTTGGGGCCGTCCTGTTGCAGGAGAATGCGGAGGGTGTAGATTGTCCTGTGAGCTTCTTCTCAAGAAAATTTAACAAGCATCAATACAACTATTCAGTGATTGAGAAGGAGGCTTTGGCACTTGTTTGGGCTCTGCTGCATTTTGATGTCTATGTTGGTTCAGGATTATCTCCGCTGATTGTTTTCACTGACCATAACCCCCTCACCCTTTTGAAGTCACTGCAAAATCCTAATCAGAGGCTAATGAGGTGGGCGCTGTTCCTGCAGCCATATAACCTAGACATCCGACACATTAAGGGGACTGACAATGTAATTGCAGATGCCCTGTCTCGGGCACCTGTGGACCCTTAGTCTATTTATTCATGCTGTCTCTCATTTCCATGCTCTCCTCTGCTCATCTCTCGGCTCTTCATTCCCTTAAAATGCTCCTTTGGTACCAAGGCTGCTGGGTTGGTGAGGATGGAGGGATGTGTTGGAGGATGCAGCCTGGAGGGAGTGCGGTACTGACTGTCAGTTATTGGTAACGTATGAACCATGACAGTTTGGGACATATTGACACTTTGTTTGATGTATAACACGAGGTGGAACCTCGTTCTTATGGAGGGGGGTGTTACGACCCCTCCCTTTCGGCAGCTGATTACTTCCTGCAGGAGTTGGCTGAAAGCGAGGGTCGTTAGGGCAAGTTGCTCACACCTGGCTAGGCCTCTACCCAAGGTGATATAAGCCAGCCTGGTCTCATTGTCTCTCTCTCTCTCCTAGGCTCCACGCTGCTACAGGTTGTTGGTTCTTGGTTCTTTTGATGGCTTCCTTTTACACTCAACAGCAACACACACATCTCAACTCATCCATGCACTACATTCACCACTGATGCCACTACTCTCCACACCTCATGCTATTGGTAAATATGATTGTTTAAGTGATAATAAAACCTTTCATTTATCACTTTCAACCTGACTTGTCTCCCCTCCCCTCCTTGTCACATATGCTGAGCCAGTTTGTGACAACTCTAATTTAATTTTGTTGATCTTTGTCTTAAGCGTCCCATTCCTCTCTCCACCATACCTTGTGGTTTGAGGAATGTAGACACGGACTAGTCTTTATTTGACATGCAGTTGTTAAATCACTGGTTTGAGTTTTTTCTGAATAAACACTGCTCTATCGCCTGAGCTAATTTGTGATGGAATTCCAAACCTTGGCATGACTTCTCTAGTCAGAAACTTGATTACTGTAGCCGCACTTTGGTCTTTTGATGGGACTGCTTCTATCCATCTGTTGAACACTGTTTTTTCAAATATTGAACACTCATTTAGCTGGATTTCAATCATTGTTTGCAAGTATGGTGAAGAAAAACCTTGTTTTCTAATTTTTTCTAATTCTCCTCAATACCTCCCCCCTTGCGCAATGGTCAGAACCATTCGCATTAAATGATAAGTAAATCTAAGAACGCCGTTGGTGCAACCAACGTCGAAAAGTCTAACCGTAAGTAACCATCAGCAAACTGAAACCAATCTTTTGGGAAGGGAAATCGAAACCAGTATGTCCAAATCCAAAGCCCAATATGGGTGGGTTTACCATCAGCCGCCTGAAACCACGCTGTTCCAAAGTCATGCACTAAACAGAAAAAACGTATATGCGTTAGTGGGCTTCTATACCACAAAGGTAAAATAAAATAAAACGCGACATGCCCCGTTCCAAGACCACCTCTGCTGCCAGAGCTGACATATCTGACTCCTGTTCCCCCTCCATCTTTCATCAGCCGGCTCTTCCTATGATGGTTGCAGTTCGTCACTTCATGTTCCAGTGAGCCAGTGCTCACAGTGACTCTGCCAAGTCATCGTGACTGTGCCTGTTTTAGGTTGTCCCGGACTTCAAGGTGGGATCTTACCCGTCATTGGTTAACCAGCCTTCCATACTGGCTTATTGCAGGATGCCGTACCTGGGATACGATCAATCCCCACCTATGTGGTGGTATAGATCGCAAAGTGGAGGGACGGAGACAGAGTCTTCAGCCGCATCTGCCCTATGCAGCCATGTGTGTGCGTAAAGGATACGCATCAGGGCAATTGTCTGGGGGTACACCTGTAGAGCCAACGCCATTGACGGTGCCTGACCAACCATTGTCCAACATGAGTCAACTAACGTTTGATGAGCAAAAATAACTTTTGCAAATGCAGTTAGAACATAAGAAATGGGTGGTGGTGCAAGAGTTAGAGCAGAGGAGGATCGAGGCTTTCGAAAGAGAGAAAGATCGATTGCTTGAGATGGAGCGGCTTAAGCATACCGAGCATGAACAAGCTCGAGAGCTTGAGCGCACCAGGCTTAAGTTGGAAGCTGAGGGTAGAGGCAGTGCCGGCCAGCATTCAGGCTTGGGAAGTATGATTAAGTTCCTTCCAAAGTTCAATGAGCGTGATCCCGATGTCTTCTTTTCATTATTTGAAAATGTTGCTGCAAATCAAGATTGGAGTAGCGAGGATAAAACTCTGCTGTTACAGACTGTTCTAATTGGCCGCGCACAAGAAGCGTTTGTGGCTTTGTCTTTTGAAGAAAGGAGAAGTTATTAGAAAGTAAAAGAGGCTGTGCTGAAGTGCTATGAACTTGTTCCAGAAGCATACAGACAGCGTTTTCGCAATTTAAGAAAATTCGAGGCAAACTCATTCGGAGGTAGCCAGGGAGCTCGCAAGTCTTTTCAATCGCTGGCTCACTGCAGAGGGTGTTGTTGAATTCGATGGCTTGCGTCATTTAGTGATGTTGGAAAAAAAAAAAACAGTTAAAAAACATAGTGCCAGAACGCATTGTTACATATCTTAACGAGCATAACGTGAAGACCGCAGCCGAGGCTGCTGTCCTCGCTGATGGCTATGTGTTGACTCAGAAGAATCAATTAGCCTATGTACGAGACTACTCGCAACGGTATGACAATCGCAGAGATGACCGCGACCGCCGCAGAGATCACCGCGACGTTGATACGCAAGTGGTTCGTGGAAATGTGGGTCCTCCTGGAAGGTTGGATTCTGTGCCTCATAGCAGAACCGATAGCAAAAGTGAAGAAGACAATAAATGTAATTATTGTTGGCGATTGGGCCATTGGAAAATAGATTGTCCAGCTTTGCTTGCTCGCAGAAAGAGTAGGCTTACAGAAATTAATAGGGAAGTCAAGGACGTCGGCTGTGTGGCTTCGATTCCTGCTGCGCATTTGGGAAGTGAACGAAAGGCAAATGTGTTTCAGTTGAAGGCTACGAAGACTGTTCACGAGCTGTTTGATTTACAGGATGTAAAGAGGATGGATGATAAACCTAAAGGAACGACCATGTCTAACTATGCTCCTTTCATTACAGAGGGGTTTGTGTCAATGATGGGAGATGATCGTATAGTGCCAGTAAAAATACTGCGTGACACAGGATCATCTGAGAGTTTTATACGCCAATCGTCTTTGCCTTTCTCCTCTTTATCGGACACTGGGAGCTGTGTTTTGATTCGGGGAATTGGCCTTCATCCGTTTCCAATGCCATTGCACAAAATTAAGTTACATTCTGGATTTGTGAATGGCGAAGTGATTATCGCTGAACGTCCGACTCTGCCTGAAGATGATATTGACCTGATTATTGGAAATAATTTGGGGGGGGATTGCGTATGGCCTGAGAAGTCATGTCATTTCCCGGTGGTAGAATCAGTAACTACAGCATCAGCAGCATCAACAAATGTCTTCTGGATTTCCCAGAGGTGTTCACTGCCTGCGCTGTGACGCGAGCGATGGCTCGTGCGCAGACAGAGAAGTCGTGTGATGTGTCCAAGACTGGTGCAGCTAAAGTGTTTGTCCCAGAGTTACCAGCACCATTGTCTGTGAGAGTTGACAGTGAGATAATTGGAGCACAGAAGAATGGTCCAAGTCTTGAGAAGTATTTTGCATTTGCCTCTGGTACTGATCAAGCCGAGCATGGGTATTCGATCCAGGATGGATTATTGGTGCGTAGGTGGTCACCTCATGGAGACACGGGTGTGGTAGATCAGGTGTTGCAGGTGGTGATGCCTGTAGACAATCACCAATCACCTGCCTACTGCTTTATAAAGAGTAGTTCTTTGCTGCATGGGTATTTTGTTCGATGCTCCCCTACCCCACCACCACCAGGTCTGCCCCAGTCTACCGGTCCAGGGGAAGGCCCCGCCCCTGCTAGTTCTGGCAGGATAGGCCGAGTCCACACGTCGTCCTGGATCCGTGATGGGGCTCACGCCAAAGACTTATCATGCAAAATATTCTCTCATGTTATTATTCAAAATAAATCTTTATTCGTGTTTATTGGTGAATAAGTCTTCATGGGAGAAAAACCTAACCGTATTTAACCGGCCATGCAGAAAGAGAATGAGTCCTCTTAAGGGTATTATACTGTCCGCATGAATAGCCCAAACAACAGGACACATGCTTGGATCATTCTATGGTGTAACAGCTCTCTAAATTAGACCCAGGACCAGCATTAACATATTCATACAGAGATTAATCTGAGCCCCTAACCCAATCGCCAAAAGCATTTTATGGACATGAACATGAGCTGATGTGCCCAGCGGTGGACCCAGTTGTGTTGCAGACCTTGGCAGACTGGTTGAAGAGAGCTTGTTTGAATTTGTGACCACTTCAAAAAGATCTCGCCCCACAGAACACTCGCATCAGACTACCAAATTTATGTTCTAGGTAAACAATTTTACCATTGTGAAAATTAAAAAGCACCAACTATTTATGTCCTATTTGTTGCTCATAATTCTACACCACCTTTTTAAATCTTATCTGTACCAGTAGTAAAATCACTTGAGCAGATCTTAAATGTGGCTAGCTAAGCATGTCACAAGACTAACTTTGGCAGCCATTGCTCTGCTTGAGCACACACACTGAACTCAGAAAACTCCTGCCTGAAGCAGTTTTCTCGAGCAGTCACTTATAGCTTTCTTTGTTCTGCTTCATATGTGAATTCAATGATTTACATGTGGTTTATTTTGACTACTTCTATGACAAGATGGGTATTTTGTCCCGTAGAAGTAGAAAGTGTAGAAAAAATTAGAGTAGTGCAAGCTATCAAATTAGTCTCAATACGATACAAACAATTCAATGCACTACCTCAATTATGACACAGTTTATCACTTGCAAATCTCATAGCCATTTTCACACAATTGTATATGATACTCTTAAAGGCAGCTTAAACAAGCCATCATGCCCACACACTCCCACACCAGAATATGTGGAAACAGTGAATACTCAACCTATTGTTTTTTTGTCCTGCATTTCTTCTTCCCACCAGAGAAGCATTGATTATGCCCTTTGATTGAGATGTCATGGTTTCTCCAAAGAGTCTAGAAAGTGTCCCCACCAAAATAACAAATAAGGGCAGATAGGCTATGAAAAAAAGAAATATAAAGTAACTCAAGTGCCATTATTACTGAGATTGAGTATCTATGTTATTGGATGCTGTGATTTTAAATCATTATCTTAATGTCTTTACAAGTAGTTACACAGTTGTACATGTTGACTTAACTGATATCTATCAGTATCATAGCTGATTCAACATTGGCCACAGCCAAACACTTGTTTTCACTGCAGACATTTGGAAACTAAAATGGAACTTAAATGATAGACTTTGCTGTGGGCACAACCTATTACTGTGTATCGTGCACTCAAGCTGCCTTTATTCATTAAGAAAATACACTGACATAATGACATCATAGATAAACAATTTATTATATTGCAAAGCACAGCAAACAATCATAATATAGATATGACAGAGACATCAACTCAATGATCACATTGCCTTTATAGTTGCATTAACACGATAAAAAAAATTGTTTTAATTCAAGGATGAATTGAATTGAATTGAAAAAGTTTTTATTTCAAACAAGTAAATAATAATAAAAAATAATAATAATAAACAATCAAATAAATGAAACAAGTGGACAGTTACAATAAAGTAATGTTTACACACAATGAAAACCACAAAAGAAGAAACTGTCTTACACTTGCTTTACCTGTTCGAAAAGGGGTGAGAAGAAGAAAACTTATTTAATCTCACCCCTTCTTCCTAATTTATTAATCTATAATGATTAGCTTCCTTATATAATAATCATCAAAAAATAATTGTATATTAATATACATTAGTTTAAATAATTGTATATTAATATACATTAGTTTACAATATGATACAATTCATTACTACCTGCGTATTTATCTAATAATATTGTCAAGTTATCTTTTAATAATATCTAATTAAACATTCAATATTCTAAAGTGATTGTCCAATATATACATACATGAAAACATATACACTATGTTAGACACCTTCTTCATCCCTGTACCTTGTAAAAATCAATTCTTTGTATTTTATTTTAAACTGATTAATGTTTGGACATTCCTTGATCTCCCCACTCAAACTGTTCCACAGTCTTACACCACATATTGAAATACAAAACATTTTCCTGGTCGTACGGACGCCGTTCACTTTGAAATGTAATTTTCCCCTTAAATTATAACCCCCCTCACGATCACTGAATAATTTTTGTATGTTTAAGGGTAATATGTTGATTTTAGCCTTAAACATTATCTGTGTGGTTTGAAATTCCACCAGATCTGTGAATTTTAATAATTTTGACCGTATGAATAGTGGGTTAGTGTGATCCAGATATCTCACATTGTGAATAATGCGAATGGCTTTTTTTTGGAGAATAGTAAGTGAATGTAATGAAGTTTTGTACGTGTTGCCCCAGACTTCCGTACAGTAATTGAGGTATGGTAAGACTAGTGAACAGTAGAGAATACGGAGTGATTTTTGATCTAGAACCAATTTTACTTTGTTTAATACATAAATGCTTCTTGATAGTTTTGATTGTACGTGTGTAATGTGTGATTTCCAACTGAATCGTTCGTCGATTATAATCCCAAGAAATGTATTTTCGTAAACTCTTTCAATTTCAACTCCATTTATATTTATATGTATTTCTGTGTTTTTTCTGCAGTTACCAAATAACATTAATTTTGTTTTGCTTAAGTTTAATGATAGTTTGTTTGTATCAAACCATGTTTTTATTTTGCTCATTTCCTTAGTGATGATTTTTTCTAGTTGTTTTAAATTCTCCCCAGAACAGAAAATATTAGTGTCATCAGCAAACAAAACCAACCTCAAGACATTTGAAACATTACAAATATCATTAATATACAATATGAACAGTTTGTATATTGTTACAGGATGTTACAGGTATTGACACAATCAACATATTGCCATGGATTAAAAGATGCAAGTTGTCAAGTTTTGGTCACGCGTTTCGGGACTTTGATAATTGCTCTCATTTGTGTCATTAAGGCAGAGTTCTGCAAGGGACAAATGAAACATGACCGGTCAACAACTATGGAGAGTTAGATCAATAGGCTGTTGGATGTGCCACTGCACTCATGCACGCACGCACGCGCACGCACACGCACACGCACACACACACACACACACACACACACACACAGGTATTTTCTTTCTCACCTGCTCCATGATACTTGAAAGGGGGCGGGGTCACCAGGCCCTTGCAGGAGGCCTGCAGTCTGGTTGGTCGGATGTAATACTCGTGTAAATCTGAATATAGACCTGCAAACAAACAAGTAGCACAATTAGGTAAACAAACTATGAGCAACCCCCCACATTGTAGTGCTTAATCTAGAAAAACACCAGATGGACAGTCAGACAGAGAGAGATGGGGACAGACAAACAGACGAGTACTGCATCACCATAGGTAAACAGGTAGTCCAGAGCACCATATCGAGGCACATGTGCTTTAGCCGTCATGACCAGACACTCATTGCAGGCCTTGAGGAATTGGAACTTCGCTGACGCCCCGAAATCTGAAATAGAGACCCAATGCATGGCTTATATTTCCATTAAACAGGCACTATGAATGTTTTTTCCATTAGCAGCCTCAAGTGGTTTGAATGGTAGCTACGCTTATAGCTAAATTATGTATCTGACAACGGTTTCTGACGGTTGGTACTGTTCATTTTCACACAGGGGCAAGAATAAAACGATTTTTGAACGGATTCACTCGCTATTAATGGAGTTAGTAGATACAGTAGATCTACACATTGCAGGTTTGCACATCATCATATGTATCATGCGATTATGCATTCTTTTATTGGTTTATTTACTTACTAGGCAGATGGAGGTGAAGTGTGTTTTTGCCAAGTACAATGCCGTTGAAGTGGTGGTGGACACACCACATTGTCCTGTTCCTGTTACATGAAGAAAGGAATACAACTGTTGTTGTGATTTGAAAGCCGCAGTTACAGCTACTTCAAGCTAATGGACTACAGTACACACTTAACGTAAAAAGATTCTCCTGACATGAGGCCAAAATGTGTAACGCAATATATAAGGTTAACCCTAACTACCAAATAATGATCTACACACTGGTCTTCAGCCATTAGCGTTGAGTGCTCCTGAGAGTGGGGGAGCAGAAATCGAAAGTGAGCGCTACTCACGGGACACTCAGCAGGTGGCCCATGTCCAGGTGGATGGTGCCGTTGGGCCCCCAGGTGAACTTTGCCCATGAACTCTTGGCGTGGGTCAGGGCATACAGATCAATGGAGTCAATAGAGTACGCCTCCTGCAGGATCCATGTCCCAGCAAAGAGCTGATCGATAATAGTGCGACAAAATTGTTTTGTTTTTTTTAGTCAAATCCAGCTTCCTCAATTGGTCATAAAAACGAGAGAAATTAGAAGAAATGAATCGTTGTCGTCTCCTCATGTGTGCATCTGAGGGGGGGGGGGGGGCAGTCTAACTGTAAGTCCACACCATAAGCGACCAAAGTTTCGCTGCAAATATTTCTGTTCGCTTTGGTTGCTCAAGACGCACATGACGTACAATTCAATTTTGCCTGCCGGTACAATTCAATTGCCTGATGCTCTTCGCAAGCGAAGAGCAAGCGAAGAGCAAGCGAAGAGCAAGCGAAGAGCGTCTACATTCTGATTGGCTGTCAGTGTTTTGCCGCTGAAACGCGTCATAGTAATTTGCATAAAGTTCAACAGTTTTCAACTTTTTTTGGACGCTCTGGTCGCTTAACTTTGGCTGCTGGTAGCGTTGGTCGCTTTGGTCGCTCTTGCCAGTGCCGCCGCTCCCATAACACGCACTACGCGCTGCGCGTAGGGCCTCAAGTCCTGAGGGGGCCCCAAAAAATCAAATAAATAAATAAATAAAATTAATCCCCCCCGTCCGTCCGTCAACAATTGTTTGCTACCCCCCCGTCAACAATTGTCAACAATTCAGCACAGGGGGCTGGTAGGGGGAATTCGGGGGGGGGGGGGGGGGGCCCATAAAGGAGTTATGCTTAGGGCCCCAAAATAGCTAGCAGCGGCACTGGGTCTTGCCCATAGAAAGTGAATGACTTCCGGCGATTTGGTAGCTCAATTTGCTTCTGGTGTGGACGTACAGTAAGGGTAAGGGTGTATTTCCAGAAGAAAGCTGCGGCGGTTTAACCCCCGATCCCTGCAGTCTACTGGTAGATGCCCTTGTGCAAGATGCCCAAACGCCCCAGCCTGCCCCAGTGACGTGCATCTTAAATCACTCTAAATCACATTTGAAGAAAGTCCCTGCTATATGGCTAAATAGAAGTGTATAATAATCGTCATAGATTGATGTTATGCATCTGTCTGTGGGTTGGATTCATACCAGTTTAAGGATTTTCTTAGTAGGGATGGGTTCCAGGAGTTGGGAGCAGTTTGGTGATGGTAATGACACAGGGTAGTAGACCTTCAATAACAGCACCACAAACATGGCACCGTACAGGAGAAAGAGGCACTGGCGCATGTAGCGTCGCAATGTGTGTTTTTCTACAACACTGAATCTTGGCGGATGGATCCTCTCTGACGAGGTTCTCTCCATCTTCATCCACATCGTCGCTGCCGTTCTTATCCCTCACAATGGGGGACTGACTGCTGAAGGACGGGCCAGGATCGGAACCAGTCAGTTCCTAAGATGGCCGTAAAGAGGAAGAAAATTGACATTACAAAACAATCAGGAACAGGTTAAGGTCCCGGCTAAAAATACCTAGGTCATTTCACTTGTATTTAATTGTAAAAGTATTAAAAATAACATTCATAGAGATGTATTTATTTATTCTTACTGATTTCTTATATATATGTATTATTATGGGATTTTTCATGCGAGTTGCTGTAACGCCTTCATTTCCCCTTAGGGATGAATAAATAATCGATCAACTATTTATGACTGGTCTGCAATTATGAACATATTATTAATCATTTCCAACATCATCATTATTGTTTGCGACCTTTTTTTATTATGCTTTAGCCTTTATATGCCAAAGAGAGTCATCGATCACCTCAATGAAACGCAGTTTTAGAAAAAAAGTAAACTCACCAGTGACAACGATTTCTTCCCAATATGACGTTATGAGCAGTGGCGGATTTAGCAAATTGGGGTCCAAGGCGAAGATGTGTATGAGGCCCACCTCATCCAATCTTTAAAAGAGAACAGAGGAAAGAAAATGCACAGACTGAATGGTGGATAGGCAGGTCAAGCTAATCTACTGAGTACAGTGTCGTGTGATTCTCTGATAGGCAGGGTCATTTTCTTCCTTCATTTCTCGTCAATGAGTCATCTTGGGTTGGATTCTTATCGTGTTCCTCCCTTCTTATCTTGTTAAACCCTTTAAAAGCAGCTATTCAGAAAGGAGCTAAGGCAAGGTGGCAGACAAAGGCATGCACACACGCACACACACACACAAACACACACACACACACACCACACACACTGGCCACCATGTTGAAAGTTGTCAAAATCAACATTACACATCCACAGGCCACAGATTATGTCGAAACATCATGAAATTTGCCCTATATGATCTTCAGACCAAGCCGTACAAACGTGCCAAATTACTATTTCAAATACTACACCAATTGGCCGTCACAGCCAATCAAACTTGATGGCAAAGCCTGGCCGCCATGTTGAAAGTTGTCAATATCAACATCACATATCCACAAGCCAAAAATGATGTCCAATCATCATGAAACTTGCCCTATATGATCTTCAGACCAAGCCGAACAAATGTGCAAAACAGCATTTTCTAATTAAAAAACGTTTGGCCGTGACAGCCAGGGCCGTTGCACCAAATCCTGGGCCCCTATACTATAGGTACTGATGGACCCCCCTGCGCTAAGTTGTTGACGGGGGGGGGGGGGGGGGGGGTGTATGGAGCGATTGTTGACGGGGAAGACGTGGCCAATGGGTAATTTTTTTATTTTATTTTTTTTCATGGGCCCCCCCTCTGCCTTGGGCCCCCACACAACTGTCCCCTTTGTCCCCTTTGTCCGTCGGCCCTGGTGACAGCCAAGCAAACTTGACGACAAAGCCGCCAAGCAGGGAGTAAGCCTGTTTTGAGCAACTCTTTAACATATCATAGCCAAACTTGCTAGATTATGACCAATCATCATGAAACTTGCCATGTTTGATCTTCAGACCAAGCCGAACAAACCTGCACAACAGCTTTTTCTAATTCAAAACCGTTTGGCCGTGACAGCCAATCAAACTTGACGGCAAACCCGCCTGACAGGAAGTGTGGTTGCAATTTTTGTTAATGACTTATCTAATTTACTTCAACTAGCTATGAGCAATAGAAATCGGGGAGTCCGGAAAAAATAATGACAGAGATTTTATTGTTACCCACAAAATAGGTACAACAGAACCGAGCATGTGGTTTTGCAAAAGACACACTGACTGGGGCTCCGATCCCAGTCCCTCTTATCCACACCAACTGTGCTGTCATGCATGTAATATATGACCGTCCTGGTATATGTTCAAAATGGCCTTACATTCCCTTACGTATGTGCTCATCTCCTGTAGTTAATCTAAAAATGGGAGGATGACAGTAGCCTGGGCCCCAAAGTCCTTGGCGCCTTATCAGGCCATTACTCTGGGTCCAGGTGTGGTTTCTCTACTTTTCCACTGTGGAGGTGGGGCGGCGTCTGGCCTGCAGGGGGAGCATGGAGCACCGGGTCTGCTGGGGTGATGGGGTCTGATTGCGGACAGGTGTCCGCATTCACCGTAGGGTGAATGCGGTGTCAAAGTTCGATGCCTACCCAATGCCTCGGATCGACGAGCTAGTGGACCGGCTTGGCATGGCCAAATATTATACGACCCTGGACTGCACGAAGGGCTACTGGCAGATTCCGTTGTCTCCAGCAGCCCGAGAAAAAACTGCGTTCTCCACTCCGCTCGGTCTTTACCAGTTCAAGGTGCTTCCGTTCGGGTTGTTCGGGGCCCCGGCCACGTTTCAGCGACTGATGGACCGTGTGTTACGGCCTCATGCTGCATATGCTGCCGCCTACATAGATGACATCGTCATCTATGGTGACGAGTGGGGGCAGCATGTGCAGCAGGTGGCGGCCGTCCTTCAGTCGCTGAGACGGGCGGGGCTCACGGCCAACCCGAAGAAGTGTGTGATCGGGCGGAGGGAGATTCAGTATCTGGGGTTCCACCTGGGGCGGGGGAAGGTCCGGCCGCAGGTCGGTAAGACCGCGGCGGTCGCCGCTGCCCCTCGACCCAGGACCAAGAAGGAGGTGAGGCGGTTCCTGGGGCTGGCGGGTTACTATCGGCAGTTCGTGCCGAACTTCTCCGACCTGGCCAGCCCCTTGACCGACCTCACCCGGAAGAGGGCCCCAGATACAGTCCAGTGGTCGGAGCCATGCCAGGTGTCGTTTGAGGCTATTAAAACAGCCCTCTGTGGGGAAGCAGTCCTGTGTGCTCCTAATTTTGCTCTCCCTTTCTCCGTCCAGGCAGACGCGTCGGATAGGGGGTTGGGCGCGGTCCTGACCCAGCAGGTTGAGGGGACCGACCGTCCGGTGCTGTACCTGAGCTGCAAGCTGTCTGACCGCGAGGGTCGGTACAGCACGGTAGAGAAGGAGTGTCTCGCCATCCGGTGGGCGGTCGGTGCCCTTCGCTACTACCTGCTGGGTCGCCAGTTCACCCTCTACTCCGACCACGCCCCCCTCCAGTGGCTCCACCGGATGAAGGATGCCAACGCGAGGATCACCCGGTGGTACCTCGCGCTGCAGCCGCTCAATTTCCGGGTGGCCCACAGGCCGGGGGCGCAGATGGTCGTGGCAGACTTCCTCTCCCGTCCCGGGGGGGGGGGGGGGAGTAGGTTTACGGCCGGATGGGTCCCCGACCTGTGTCGGGCGGTGGGGGTATGTGGAGGTGGGGCGGCGTCTGGCCTGCAGGGGGAGCATGGAGCACCGGGTCTGCTGGGGTGATGGGGTCTGATTGCGGACAGGTGTCTGCAATCTGACCCAATCAGGAAGTGTGTATTTATGTGCCTGCTTGTCTTTCAGTCAGGGCTTGAGATAGGGAGGAGGAAGACGCTCTCTGCGAGCCAGAGAGAGCATCGTAAAACCAGGAGACGGACGGATTTGAACAGTGAACCGTTGTCCTTTTGTTCGTGTGTCTTTAAGATTGTGTAACCAAAGTGGAAATAAAGAGGAGTTCGCTCCATTTCCACCAAGAACTGTGTCCTGACTCCGTGAACCCGTTACATCCACCATTAATGTTTATGCCTGATGTATATAGGCCTGATAATACTCATAGTTAATATAAAAGTAATGGTTAATTTCTCCCACATATCCCCCCTTGTTGGGGCCGATAAGGTTCCAACAAATTACTTGAATTATTGCTAAGCCTATATGCTGCTAAGCCCTTGCCAAATTGACACCACATCTGGTCATCGGTAAAAACCTCGGTAAAAAGCTTCGACAGGGATTTCAACCTGATTTTAGGCCAAAAAGATTTACCAAATGCAGCGTATTATTAACACTCTAATCCCTACAAGTTGTTCATATGTAATCATAAAACCTTTCTAATCATAATAACACAATATTCTATATTCATCATGCAACTATATCAAATGTGTATCTAGAATACCTACATAATAATCATAAACAGCATAATAATCAATCATTCAGCATGCATTGAAAATTGGCATTTCAAAAATATGTGACATCATATTATACATTTCAAAAATGTGTGACCCAATATTATACAAAAAAATGTGACCCAATAATATACATTTAAAGAAATACGTGACATAATAATATGCGTCATAATAATACACTCAAAAACGGATGTTTCATCATAATACCGTTTTTAGAAATTTGAGATTGTCTGCATGCTTGCATGGATTTGAATGGCTCAGGTGATCTTCATGTATTGGTGCGCAGGATACGAGTGGGGGGTTTTGGACATTGTGATAGATGTTGCTCCTGATGACTGAAATCAAGCCTCGTAGATCACGAGGCCGGCTCACATGGAGAGGTTACTAGCACATCGTGTGAGCCTCCACCTGGTGTTTGATATATCACAGTCCACTCTCCTCTTCAGGTTCGCTCTGAAGCACTTTTCCATAGAGCTTCCACTCCCAATCATTTGACTCATCTATGCCAGTTACCCTAAGGGTCATCTCCCTTGAGAGCCTAGATGCTATCATAGATCACTTTCAGCATCATTGTGTGGCTGTCGCTCCTGACTCGGCTGGGTCTGGTCCTAGGGTAGTTGGTCAGCCCCAGGCGTGTCTACATCTGGCTCCTCCTCACGCTCATCCCTGGTTTTAGGTGGAGCGGCTTTTGTGCAGTGGTTGAGGTGATACCATGTGGCACTTCCTTCCACCTGGATGGCTGTTGGTGTTGCGTTGGTGACTTTGTATGGCCCTTCTCTCCTGGGCTCGTTCCACTTTCTCCTGAACACCCTTAGGTACACTTGGTCACCTGGCTCCACCCCCCTTGGTGGCTCCTTCTCCAACTCTGGAACTCTGTCTTTCTCCTGTTGAAAAATAAGCCTGTGTATGCCAGTTAGTTGTCTCATATAGCGTCTTAATTCAGTTTCCAATTGTTCTAATGGAGGTCCTTTATGAGGCCCTCGAATGACAGGTGAAGGCATGGGTCGACCCGTAAGCATTTCATGCGGGGTTAGATGCGTCATTCTGTTAGTTTTCATGCGATAACTCATTAGTGTCAGTCGTAGTGCATTAGTCCTTTAATTTAGTACTCTGTTACGACCCCTCCCTTTCGGCAGCTGATTACTTCCTGCAGGAGTTGGCTGAAAGCGAGGGTCGTTAGGGCAAGTTGCTCACACCTGGCTAGGCCTCTACCCAAGGTGATATAAGCCAGCCTGGTCTCATTGTCTCTCTCTCTCTCTCCTAGGCTCCACACTGCTACAGGTTGTTGGTTCTTGGTTCTTTTGATGGCTTCCTTTTACACTCAACAGCAACACACACATCTCAACTCATCCATGCACTACATTCACCACTGATGCCACTACTCTCCACACCTCATGCTATTGGTAAATATGATTGTTTAAGTGATAATAAAACCTTTCATTTATCACTTTCAACCTGACTTGTCTCCCCTCCTTGTCACATATGCTGAGCCAGTTTGTGACAAGTGGGGGCTCGTCCGGGATCCAGTACTAGGATTAAAATAGCTTAAATTTTGACTGTACTGGTAAATTGGCCCGGTTTAGGTTGGTGTGTGCTTCCTCCTCTTGCAGACAATGGTTTTTGGTTTGCTTTGTTGGAGTGTACACTACTTGTTGTTGGACATAGCTGACTGTGCTGTGGTTAATCATCAACTGTTCTGGGAGGGGAAATGTCAGGTTGTTGTCAGTGCTGGTTATTTCTTGTAGGAAATTAAAGGAGAGGTATTTTGTGGTGAAGGTGATTAGTTTTGACTGGGGCTTTGCGGTTAGCCCTACCTGGGGTATGTTGGTATCTGTTGGAGCAGGAGTTTCTACCCCCTGTTAGGTTTGGTAGCGGGTTCCTCTAGGGGACTCGTGGTGATCAATTTAGGTGGCGGCGAAGGTGGGTAGAGCTATTAGCTCGGGAGCACCTCTAGGGTTGGGAGAGGGTTGCCAGTCCTCTGGTTGCCTTCTTCACACCGCTGGTTTCGCGTGCATAAGTACCCCCCACCATTAACTGCACGAAGACTAGGGCAAGTTAGTTAGCTAGTTTTAATGGTTGTAGTTAACATCAGGATAGGGGTGGGGCTCCTGTTCACCTGTTACCTCAGGTTTTGGGTTTTCGGCGTGTCTCAGTCAAGAGTTGTAACTTGTTAGGCTGATTTGTTTTTGAGGATGGCTTCCCTGGTGGAGAGTTTCATCCAGGAACCTTCACAGGCTTTGCTAGAGCAGTGCACTAAAGAACAACTTCTTAGGATAGCAGAGCACTATGAAGTTGACATTCCAGATAAGAAGTTAAAGGAGAGTGTGAAGACCTGCTTAAGGGATGGTCTGTTTGAGGCTGGAGTTTTGTGCTGGCAGCCAGTTAGCAGTCCAGTGACTAGTGTAGTGCCTAATCCTGGAGCTCTAACATTTGAACAACAGAAGGAGATGCTGCAGTCTTGGCTGAGTATGTTCTAACACACAGAAGTTTCTGTGACACAACGGGAGCCGCTGGTCATAGAAGTGACACTTATTATAGGCCAGTAAAGATAAAAACAGCTAACGAGGCAGATCGGCAAAAGTTTACTCAGGGTGGGAGGAGTTCAGTAGTAAATTCTGACACTTGTAGGTACTGTCAGGCACGGGGGCACTGGAAAAAGGAGTGTCCAGCGCTGAAAGCCAGGAGGTCCTTTGGTCAGGTGAAACCTGCTGTTATGGCTGCTCCAGTTATAACATCTGAGAGCAGGGCGTTAGGTCAAGTGCAGGCTTGTACTAAGCCGGTAGCTCCTCAGGTTGACTACTCTGCTTTCAGATGGATGGGTCTCTTTGGTAGGAGGTGGGGTGCAGGTTCCCATTAAAATACTAAGAGATACTGGAGCACTAGATTCTTTCATTCTTGAGTCTGTTACCATTTTCATCCAGGACTGATACTGGTGGATGTGTAATCACACAGGGGATGGGTATGGTTCCATTCTCGGTCCCATTGCATCGGTTGGCTCTAAATTGTGGTCTTGTTCAGGGGGAGGTGTCAGTGGGTATTCGTCCCCAGTTGCCTATTGAGGGTTTGCATATGATTCTGGGGAATGATTTGGCTGGTGACAAGGTGTGGGCCGATGGTCAGCCTAATGTAGTGCAGCCCCCTACGTTCCCCACTGCAGTAGAGCCCTCTGTGACACCTCTGCCCTTAGGTGACATTTTCCCAGCCTGTGCCGTCACTCGTGCTGCCAGTCGTGATGCCCAGAGGATGGTGGAGCCAGAGTGTTTGGAGTTGCCAGATTCTTTGCTGGTTGACCAGTTAGCGGGTTCTCAGGCTGAGCTAGTGGCAGAACAGAAGGCTGATTCCTCTTTAATGGAGCTGTTTGACCAAGTTGTGCCAGCATCAGAGGTGAGGGATACTGCCCAGTGCTATTTCCTCCTAAATGGGCTATTGGTTCGGAAGTGGCTGTCACATGGTGATGCATCTGTAGGAGAGCCAATCTTCCAAGTTGTTGTCCCTACAAAAAGTCGCAATAAAGTGCTCCAGACGTCACATGGTGACGTGGCAGGTCATCTTGGCGTCCGTAAAACTTACCACCGTATATTGCAACATTTCTTCTGGCCACGCTTAAAGAGAGACGTTGCTCTTTTCGTTAAGACGTGTCATACCTGTCAGATCACTGGCAAGCCAAACCAGGTTGTTAAACCTGCTCCTCTACAGCCGATCCACGCCATTGGACAGCCATTTGAGCATTTGATTATTGAGTGTGTGGGGCCCCTACCTCGGTCCAAATCTGGACACACATATTTGCTGACTGTAATGTGTCAGGTTACCAGGTATCCTGCTGCTTACCCACTTCGCAGCATTACAGCAAAAGCTGTGGTTGGCGCTTTGACTCAGTTCATTTCAGTGTTTGGTATCCCCAAAGTCATACAGTCTGACCAAGGTTCCAACTTCATATCCCATCTGTTTGCTCAGGCGCTTAAACAATTACACATCAAGCATAACAAATCAACAGCCTACCATGCGCAAAGTCAGGGTGCACTTGAACGTTTCCACCAAACGTTGAAATCACTGTTGCGAGCTTATTGTACAGAACTGTCGGGTGACTGGGGGGGTGGGCTGCCCTGGTTGCTGTTAGCAGCTCGCGAAGTTATCCAGGAAAGTACTGGATTCAGCCCGAATGAGCTGGTGTTTGGCCATAAAGTGCGTGGCCCACTTGCAGTTTTGCAAGATGGTTGTTTGCCAGAGGATCCACCTCCAAAACTTAAGGATTATGTTAGTGGTTTCAGATTGAAACTGTACAGGGCAGGTGAGCTGGCTAAGCAAAAGCTGCAGAAGTCACAGGGCAAGATGAAGCAACAATATGACCAACGGGCTGAGGCTTGCCAGTTTAACCCAGGTGACCGTGTACTTACTCTTCTGCCTCTGGTAGATTCCCCCTTTCAAGCTAAGTACAGTGGTCCTTTCTCTGTGGTGCGTCAAGCCTCTGATCTAAACTATTTGATTGAAACTCCTGGCCGTAGAAAATCTACAAGGCTGTGTCATGTAAACCTCCTGAAGCCATATCACACTAGTGAGTCTGTGTCTCCACTGCCGAAGAGCTCTCCAGCCAAGCCAGTGTTGGTCTCTGGCCCTGTTTTGACCTCTTCCATGTCGGAACTAGTGTTAGTTGAGGAGGAAGAGTTGGATATTGCTCCTGAAGATGGGTTGTTGCGGGGCCGGTTGAAAAATTCAGAAACCTTACAGGATCTGAATATCCTTGTCGGTCACTTGTGTGTGTGTGGTTAAACGTGAGGAATTGACTAAACTAATTAACAGCTATCTATCACTGTTTTCCGATACCCCGACCCAAACACATTTAATTGAGCATGACATAGATGTTGGAGTGGCTGAGCCCATCAAGCAGCGCTTTTATCGTGTGTCAGATGAAAAGAGGAGACAGTTGGAGGCTGAAGTACAGTACATGCTGGATAATGATATTGCTGAGCCTTGTTCATCAAACTGGGCCTCCCCATGCCTCCTAGTAAAAAAGGCAGATGCTAGTTTGAGGCCCTGCACTGACTATCGTAAGGTGAACAGTATCACTAAACCTGATCTGTATCCACTTCCTCGTATGGAAGATTGTATTGTTATGGTAGGTTCAGCCACATTTGTGAGCAAATTTGATCTTCTCAAAGGGTACTGGCAAGTCCCACTCACCAAAAGGGCAAGGGATATTTCAGCCTTCATAACTCCTTCTGGCTTGTTTTCATACACTGTCATGCCATTTGGTTTGAGGAATGCTCCTGCAACATTTCAACGGCTAATGAATCGGGTTGTATCAGGGCTTACAGGTTGTGCAGTATACCTAGATGATGTTGTGGTGTATTCTGACACCTGGGAAGAACATGTACAGCGTATAGGTGCTCTCTTTGACAGGTTGGTCTGGGCCAACTTGACAGTAAATCTGGCCAAGTGTGAGTTTGCCAGAGCCACTGTGACCTATCTTGGGAAGGTGGTGGGTCAAGGCCAGGTTCGACCTGTGGAGGCCAAGGTCATGGCAGTGCAAAAGTTCCCCCCCCCCTACCACCAAGAAAGAGCTGATGCGTTTCCTAGGGTTGGTAGGCTACTACCGCAGTTTTTGCAGGAACTTTTCATCTGTGGTTGCACCCTTGACCGACCTCTGAATATATTTTGTCTTCAATGTGTCAAAATGCATTTGACAGGGTAAAAGCCTTGTTGTGTTCAGCCCCAGTGCTGGCAGCGCCACGATTTGATCAGCCCTTTAAACTTCATGTAGATGCCAGCAATGTGGGTGTTGGGGCCGTCCTGTTGCAGGAGAATGCGGAGGGTGTAGATTGTCCTGTGAGCTTCTTCTCAAGAAAATTTAACAAGCATCAATACAACTATTCAGTGATTGAGAAGGAGGCTTTGGCACTTGTTTGGGCTCTGCTGCATTTTGATGTCTATGTTGGTTCAGGATTATCTCCGCTGATTGTTTTCACTGACCATAACCCCCTCACCCTTTTGAAGTCACTGCAAAATCCTAATCAGAGGCTAATGAGGTGGGCGCTGTTCCTGCAGCCATATAACCTAGACATCCGACACATTAAGGGGACTGACAATGTAATTGCAGATGCCCTGTCTCGGGCACCTGTGGACCCTTAGTCTATTTATTCATGCTGTCTCTCATTTCCATGCTCTCCTCTGCTCATCTCTCGGCTCTTCATTCCCTTAAAATGCTCCTTTGGTACCAAGGCTGCTGGGTTGGTGAGGATGGAGGGATGTGTTGGAGGATGCAGCCTGGAGGGAGTGCGGTACTGACTGTCAGTTATTGGTAACGTATGAACCATGACAGTTTGGGACATATTGACACTTTGTTTGATGTATAACACGAGGTGGAACCTCGTTCTTATGGAGGGGGGTGTTACGACCCCTCCCTTTCGGCAGCTGATTACTTCCTGCAGGAGTTGGCTGAAAGCGAGGGTCGTTAGGGCAAGTTGCTCACACCTGGCTAGGCCTCTACCCAAGGTGATATAAGCCAGCCTGGTCTCATTGTCTCTCTCTCTCTCCTAGGCTCCACGCTGCTACAGGTTGTTGGTTCTTGGTTCTTTTGATGGCTTCCTTTTACACTCAACAGCAACACACACATCTCAACTCATCCATGCACTACATTCACCACTGATGCCACTACTCTCCACACCTCATGCTATTGGTAAATATGATTGTTTAAGTGATAATAAAACCTTTCATTTATCACTTTCAACCTGACTTGTCTCCCCTCCCCTCCTTGTCACATATGCTGAGCCAGTTTGTGACAACTCTAATTTAATTTTGTTGATCTTTGTCTTAAGCGTCCCATTCCTCTCTCCACCATACCTTGTGGTTTGAGGAATGTAGACACGGACTAGTCTTTATTTGACATGCAGTTGTTAAATCACTGGTTTGAGTTTTTTCTGAATAAACACTGCTCTATCGCCTGAGCTAATTTGTGATGGAATTCCAAACCTTGGCATGACTTCTCTAGTCAGAAACTTGATTACTGTAGCCGCACTTTGGTCTTTTGATGGGACTGCTTCTATCCATCTGTTGAACACTGTTTTTTCAAATATTGAACACTCATTTAGCTGGATTTCAATCATTGTTTGCAAGTATGGTGAAGAAAAACCTTGTTTTCTAATTTTTTCTAATTCTCCTCAATACCTCCCCCCTTGCGCAATGGTCAGAACCATTCGCATTAAATGATAAGTAAATCTAAGAACGCCGTTGGTGCAACCAACGTCAAAGTCTAACCGTAAGTAACCATCAGCAAACTGAAACCAATCTTTTGGGAAGGGAAATCGAAACCAGTATGTCCAAATCCAAAGCCCAATATGGGTGGGTTTACCATCAGCCGCCTGAAACCACGCTGTTCCAAAGTCATGCACTAAACAGAAAAAACTTATATGCGTTAGTGGGCTTCTATACCACAAAGGTAAAATAAAATAAAACGCGACATGCCCCGTTCCAAGACCACCTCTGCTGCCAGAGCTGACATATCTGACTCCTGTTCCCCCTCCATCTTTCATCAGCCGGCTCTTCCTATGATGGTTGCAGTTCGTCACTTCATGTTCCAGTGAGCCAGTGCTCACAGTGACTCTGCCAAGTCATCGTGACTGTGCCTGTTTTAGGTTGTCCCGGACTTCAAGGTGGGATCTTACCCGTCATTGGTTAACCAGCCTTCCATACTGGCTTATTGCAGGATGCCGTACCTGGGATACGATCAATCCCCACCTATGTGGTGGTATAGATCGCAAAGTGGAGGGACGGAGACAGAGTCTTCAGCCGCATCTGCCCTATGCAGCCATGTGTGTGCGTAAAGGATACGCATCAGGGCAATTGTCTGGGGGTACACCTGTAGAGCCAACGCCATTGACGGTGCCTGACCAACCATTGTCCAACATGAGTCAACTAACGTTTGATGAGCAAAAATAACTTTTGCAAATGCAGTTAGAACATAAGAAATGGGTGGTGGTGCAAGAGTTAGAGCAGAGGAGGATCGAGGCTTTCGAAAGAGAGAAAGATCGATTGCTTGAGATGGAGCGGCTTAAGCATACCGAGCATGAACAAGCTCGAGAGCTTGAGCGCACCAGGCTTAAGTTGGAAGCTGAGGGTAGAGGCAGTGCCGGCCAGCATTCAGGCTTGGGAAGTATGATTAAGTTCCTTCCAAAGTTCAATGAGCGTGATCCCGATGTCTTCTTTTCATTATTTGAAAATGTTGCTGCAAATCAAGATTGGAGTAGCGAGGATAAAACTCTGCTGTTACAGACTGTTCTAATTGGCCGCGCACAAGAAGCGTTTGTGGCTTTGTCTTTTGAAGAAAGGAGAAGTTATTAGAAAGTAAAAGAGGCTGTGCTGAAGTGCTATGAACTTGTTCCAGAAGCATACAGACAGCGTTTTCGCAATTTAAGAAAATTCGAGGCAAACTCATTCGGAGGTAGCCAGGGAGCTCGCAAGTCTTTTCAATCGCTGGCTCACTGCAGAGGGTGTTGTTGAATTCGATGGCTTGCGTCATTTAGTGATGTTGGAAAAAAAACAAACAGTTAAAAAACATAGTGCCAGAACGCATTGTTACATATCTTAACGAGCATAACGTGAAGACCGCAGCCGAGGCTGCTGTCCTCGCTGATGGCTATGTGTTGACTCAGAAGAATCAATTAGCCTATGTACGAGACTACTCGCAACGGTATGACAATCGCAGAGATGACCGCGACCGCCGCAGAGATCACCGCGACGTTGATACGCAAGTGGTTCGTGGAAATGTGGGTCCTCCTGGAAGGTTGGATTCTGTGCCTCATAGCAGAACCGATAGCAAAAGTGAAGAAGACAATAAATGTAATTATTGTTGGCGATTGGGCCATTGGAAAATAGATTGTCCAGCTTTGCTTGCTCGCAGAAAGAGTAGGCTTACAGAAATTAATAGGGAAGTCAAGGACGTCGGCTGTGTGGCTTCGATTCCTGCTGCGCATTTGGGAAGTGAACGAAAGGCAAATGTGTTTCAGTTGAAGGCTACGAAGACTGTTCACGAGCTGTTTGATTTACAGGATGTAAAGAGGATGGATGATAAACCTAAAGGAACGACCATGTCTAACTATGCTCCTTTCATTACAGAGGGGTTTGTGTCAATGATGGGAGATGATCGTATAGTGCCAATAAAAATACTGCGTGACACAGGATCATCTGAGAGTTTTATACGCCAATCGTCTTTGCCTTTCTCCTCTTTATCGGACACTGGGAGCTGTGTTTTGATTCGGGGAATTGGCCTTCATCCGTTTCCAATGCCATTGCACAAAATTAAGTTACATTCTGGATTTGTGAATGGCGAAGTGATTATCGCTGAACGTCCGACTCTGCCTGAAGATGATATTGACCTGATTATTGGAAATAATTTGGGGGGGGATTGCGTATGGCCTGAGAAGTCATGTCATTTCCCGGTGGTAGAATCAGTAACTACAGCATCAGCAGCATCAACAAATGTCTTCTGGATTTCCCAGAGGTGTTCACTGCCTGCGCTGTGACGCGAGCGATGGCTCGTGCGCAGACAGAGAAGTCGTGTGATGTGTCCAAGACTGGTGCAGCTAAAGTGTTTGTCCCAGAGTTACCAGCACCATTGTCTGTGAGAGTTGACAGTGAGATAATTGGAGCACAGAAGAATGGTCCAAGTCTTGAGAAGTATTTTGCATTTGCCTCTGGTACTGATCAAGCCGAGCATGGGTATTCGATCCAGGATGGATTATTGGTGCGTAGGTGGTCACCTCATGGAGACACGGGTGTGGTAGATCAGGTGTTGCAGGTGGTGATGCCTGTAGACAATCACCAATCACCTGCCTACTGCTTTATAAAGAGTAGTTCTTTGCTGCATGGGTATTTCGTTCGATGCTCCCCTACCCCACCACCACCAGGTCTGCCCCAGTCTACCGGTCCAGGGGAAGGCCCCGCCCCTGCTAGTTCTGGCAGGATAGGCCGAGTCCACACGTCGTCCTGGATCCGTGATGGGGCTCACGCCAAAGACTTATCATGCAAAATATTCTCTCATGTTATTATTCAAAATAAATCTTTATTCGTGTTTATTGGTGAATAAGTCTTCATGGGAGAAAAACCTAACCGTATTTAACCGGCCATACAGAAAGAGAATGAGTCCTCTTAAGGGTATTATACTGTCCGCATGAATAGCCCAAACAACAGGACACATGCTTGGATCATTCTATGGTGTAACAGCTCTCTAAATTAGACCCAGGACCAGCATTAACATATTCATACAGAGATGAATCTGAGCCCCTAACCCAATCGCCAAAAGCATTTTATGGGCATGAACATGAGCTGATGTGCCCAGCGGTGGACCCAGTTGTGTTGCAGACCTTGGCAGACTGGTTGAAGAGAGCTTGTTTGAATTTGTGACCACTTCAAAAAGATCTCGCCCCACAGAACACTCGCATCAGACTACCAAATTTATGTTCTAGGTAAACAATTTTACCATTGTGAAAATTAAAAAGCACCAACTATTTATGTCCTATTTGTTGCTCATAATTCTACACCAACTTTTTAAATCTTATCTGTACCAGTAGTAAAATCACTTGAGCAGATCTTAAATGTGGCTAGCTAAGCATGTCACAAGACTAACTTTGGCAGCCATTGCTCTGCTTGAGCACACACACTGAACTCAGAAAACTCCTGCCTGAAGCAGTTTTCTCGAGCAGTCACTTATAGCTTTCTTTGTTCTGCTTCATATGTGAATTCAATGATTTACATGTGGTTTATTTTGACTACTTCTATAACAAGATGGGTATTTTGTCCCGTAGAAGTAGAAAGTGTAGAAAAAATTAGAGTAGTACAAGCTATCAAATTAGTCTCAATACGATACAAACAATTCAATGCACTACCTCAATTATGACACAGTTTATCACTTGCAAATCTCATAGCCATTTTCACACAATTGTATACGATACTCTTAAAGGCAGCTTAAACAAGCCATCATGCCCACACACTCCCACACCAGAATATGTGGAAACAGTGAATACTCAACCTATTGTTTTTTTGTCCTGCATTTCTTCTTCCCACCAGAGAAGCATTGATTATGCCCTTTGATTGAGATGTCATGGTTTCCCCAAAGAGTCTAGAAAGTGTCCCCACCAAAATAACAAATAAGGGCAGATAGGCTATGAAAAAAAGAAATATAAAGTAACTCAAGTGCCATTATTACTGAGATTGAGTATCTATGTTATTGGATGCTGTGATTTTAAATCATTATCTTAATGTCTTTACAAGTAGTTACACAGTTGTACATGTTGACTTAACTGATATATATCAGGATCATAGCTGATTCAACATTGGCCACAGCCAAACACTTGTTTTCACTGCAGACATTTGGAAACTAAAATGGAACTTAAATGATAGACTTTGCTGTGGGCACAACCTATTACTGTGTATCGTGCACTCAAGCTGCCTTTATTCATTAAGAAAATACACTGACATAATGACATCATAGATAAACAATTTATTATATTGCAAAGCACAGCAAACAATCATAATATAGATATGACAGAGACATCAACTCAATGATCACATTGCCTTTATAGTTGCATTAACACGATAAAAAACATTGTTTTAATTCAAGGATGAATTGAATTGAATTGAAAAAGTTTTTATTTCAAACAAGTAAATAATAATAAAAAATAATAATAATAAACAATCAAATAAATGAAACAAGTGGACAGTTACAATAAAGTAATGTTTACACACAATGAAAACCACAAAAGAAGAAACTGTCTTACACTTGCTTTACCTGTTCGAAAAGGGGTGAGAAGAAGAAAATTTATTTAATCTCACCCCTTCTTCCTAATTTATTAATCTATAATGATTAGCTTCCTTATATAATAATCGTCAACAAATAATTGTATATTAATATACATTAGTTTACAATATGATACAATTCATTACTACCTGCGTATTTATCTAATAATATTGTCAAGTTATCTTTTAATAATATCTAATTAAACATTCAATATTCTAAAGTGATTGTCCAATATATACAATTTTTGTATGTTTAAGGGTAATATGTTGATTTTAGCCTTAAACATTATCTGTGTGGTTTGAAATTCCACCAGATCTGTGAATTTTAATAATTTTGACCGTATGAATAGTGGGTTAGTGTGATCCAGATATCTCACATTGTGAATAATGCGAATGGCTTTTTTTTGGAGAATAGTAAGTGAATGTAATGAAGTTTTGTACGTGTTGCCCCAGACTTCCGTACAGTAATTGAGGTATGGTAAGACTAGTGAACAGTAGAGAATACGGAGTGATTTTTGATCTAGAACCAATTTTACTTTGTTTAATACATAAATGCTTCTTGATAGTTTTGATTGTACGTGTGTAATGTGTGATTTCCAACTGAATCGTTCGTCGATTATAATCCCAAGAAATTTATTTTCGTAAACTCTTTCAATTTCAACTCCATTTATATTTATATGTATTTCTGTGTTTTTTCTGCAGTTACCAAATAACATTAATTTTGTTTTGCTTAAGTTTAATGATAGTTTGTTTGTATCAAACCATGTTTTTATTTTGCTCATTTCCTTAGTGATGATTTTTTCTAGTTGTTTTAAATTCTCCCCAGAACAGAAAATATTAGTGTCATCAGCAAACAAAACCAACCTCAAGACATTTGAAACATTACAAATATCATTAATATACAATATGAACAGTTTGTATATTGTTACAGGATGTTACAGGTATTGACACAATCAACATATTGCCATGGATTAAAAGATGCAAGTTGTCAAGTTTTGGTCACGCGTTTCGGGACTTTGATAATTGCTCTCATTTGTGTCATTAAGGCAGAGTTCTGCAAGGGACAAATGAAACATGACCGGTCAACAACTATGGAGAGTTAGATCAATAGGCTGTTGGATGTGCCACTGCACTCATGCACGCACGCACGCGCACGCACACGCACACGCACACACACACACACACACACACACACACACACACACACACACACACACACACACAGGTATTTTCTTTCTCACCTGCTCCATGATACTTGAAAGGGGGCGGGGTCACCAGGCCCTTGCAGGAGGCCTGCAGTCTGGTTGGTCGGATGTAATACTCGTGTAAATCTGAATATAGACCTGCAAACAAACAAGTAGCACAATTAGGTAAACAAACTATGAGCAACCCCCCACATTGTAGTGCTTAATCTAGAAAAACACCAGATGGACAGTCAGACAGAGAGAGATGGGGACAGACAAACAGACGAGTACTGCATCACCATAGGTAAACAGGTAGTCCAGAGCACCATATCCAGGCACATGTGCTTTAGCCGTCATGACCAGACACTCATTGCAGGCCTTGAGGAATTGGAACTTCGCTGACGCCCCGAAATCTGAAATAGAGACCCAATGCATGGCTTATATTTCCATTAAACAGGCAGTATGAATGTTTTTTCCATTAGCAGCCTCAAGTGGTTTGAATGGTAGCTACGCTTATAGCTAAATTATGCATCTGACAACGGTTTCTGACGGTTGGTACTGTTCATTTTCACACAGGGGCAAGAATAAAACGATTTTTGAACGGATTCACTCGCTATTAATGGAGTTAGTAGATACAGTAGATCTACACATTGCAGGTTTGCACATCATCATATGTATCATGCGATTATGCATTCTTTTATTGGTTTATTTACTTACGAGGCAGATGGAGGTGAAGTGTGTTTTTGCCAAGTACAATGCCCTTGAAGTGGTGGTGGACACACCACATTGTCCTGTTCCTGTTACATGAAGAAAGGAATACAACTGTTGTTGTGATTTGAAAGCCGCAGTTACAGCTACTTCAAGCTAATGGACTACAGTACACACTTAACGTAAAAAGATTCTCCTGACATGAGGCCAAAATGTGTAACGCAATATATAAGGTTAACCCTAACTACCAAATAATGATCTACACACTGGTCTTCAGCCATTAGCGTTGAGTGCTCCTGAGAGTGGGGGAGCAGAAATCGAAAGTGAGCGCTACTCACGGGACACTCAGCAGGTGGCCCATGTCCAGGTGGATGGTGCCGTTGGGCCCCCAGGTGAACTTTGCCCATGAACTCTTGGCGTGGGTCAGGGCATACAGATCAATGGAGTCAATAGAGTACGCCTCCTGCAGGATCCATGTCCCAGCAAAGAGCTGATCGATAATAGTGCGACAAAATTGTTTTGTTTTTTTTAGTCAAATCCAGCTTCCTCAATTGGTCATAAAAACGAGAGAAATTAGAAGAAATGAATCGTTGTCGTCTCCTCATGTGTGCATCTGAGGGGGGGGGGGGGGCAGTCTAACTGTAAGTCCACACCATAAGCGACCAAAGTTTCGCTGCAAATATTTCTGTTCGCTTTGGTTGCTCAAGACGCACATGACGTACAATTCAATTTTGCCTGCCGGTACAATTCAATTGCCTGATGCTCTTCGCAAGCGAAGAGCGTCTACATTCTGATTGGCTGTCAGTGTTTTGCCGCTGAAACGCGTCATAGTAATTTGCATAAAGTTCAACAGTTTTCAACTTTTTTTGGACGCTCTGGTCGCTCAACTTTGGCTGCTGGTAGCGTTGGTCGCTTTGGTCGCTCTTGCCAGTGCCGCCGCTCCCATAACGCGCACTACGCGCTGCGCGTAGGGCCTCAAGTCCTGAGGGGGCCCCAAAAAAAAAGAAGAAAAAAATAAAAATTAAATCTCCCCCCCCCCCCCCCCCCCCGTCAACAATTGTTTGCTACCCCCCCCCCCCCCCCCCCCCCGTCAACAATTGTCAACAATTCAGCACAGGGGGCTGGTAGGGGGAATTCGGGGGGGGGGGGGGGGGGGGGCCCATAAAGGAGTTATGCTTAGGGCCCCAAAATAGCTAGCAGCGGCACTGCATGGAAGGCAAGAAGAGAAAAGAGAAAGGAGGGGCTGAAAAGGCCAGAATAAAGAAGAGGCGGATGCTGGAGGGGGATGCATCTAAGTGCTCAAAAATAACGGATTTATTCAGAATTCAGGCATTAACGAGTTGTGCAGGGGAATTTACAGAAAAACAGTTAGCCAGAGCTCCACCATTGACGTTAATGCTAGGCGGGAGGTAGCACAAGCTGCTAGTCAAATGTGTATGTGCTGGCTGGTATATTTCAGACGAATTAATGACTTAACTGATCTTTCTCTTTTAATGAATGGAGAATATTGTGTTGTGAGTTGATATGGCTATTGCTATGTTAGCCACTATAGTGCGCTACAGCCTCGTAGATGGGAGTTCTAAGGTGGGTGATCTACGTGGGGGAGTCACATGATGTAGCGGAGTATGCAATGTCCGTGTATCACTTTGAACCGAACTATTAAACAGTTAACTCTTCAGCATGAGTTCCTGAGTTAATCATAACCACAGAGTTAGGACTCATGACAAATATGTTAACAGATTTGGAACATGTAGTAGTAGTCGTGTCAACACGTTACACCGGTATTACCGAGCATAAACGGTATAAACTTTGAAACTAGGTCAACCGCCATCTTCTCCGTCAACTCTCCTCTCACACTCGGTGACAGCGTCTTATAACGTTCTATATATAATAGTATAACATAATTTTATAGATAATATCACGGCCAAAAGCTCTGCGCCTCCAGAAACTAAGTGCTTTTGTTTACCGGCGTTACTATGGTTACAGGTCTTGTAAGGAAGTGCGCAAATTCTCGGAGCGCCAAATTTTCTTCCCCACAGAGCAGAACTGGCCTATTTAAAAAATAAATAATAATCTTAATTATAATTATATCATTCATTTTTACCGAATTTATTTTTTATTACTGAAAAAAAAAACGGTGTTGTCTTCCCCCTTCACCACTCACAGTCAGTGAACGAACAGCGAGTCAGCGACTAGTGGGTGGTCTGGGAGGAGTCGAGTCTGAGAACGAACGAGAGAGGTTCGTTAATGTTAAAGGGGACTTATTATACCACCAGGTGTGAGTGTGATTAGCCTTACAAGCCGTTTCGAAAATCTGTCTAATATGACATCACTAGTGGGTGTGTCCACCTAGATCTGTGCTGGATAGATCTATCTACCAGCCTACCCAGTGGACTGAGGTAAACATTGCTCATCTATACAGCACAGATCTAGGTGGACACACCCACTAGTGATGTCATATTAGGCCGATTTTCGAAACGGCTTGTAAGGCTAATCACACTCACACCTGGTGGTATAATAAGTCCCCTTTAAAGATTCGTTCATTCGAACTGATTCGGTCGCTAACGACCTATCACTAATCATTATATATTTTTATTAGTGCTGTCAGTTTAACGCGTTATTAACGGCGTTAACGCAAACCAATTTTAACTAGGTTAATTTTTTATCGCGCCATTAACGCTCTTTTGGCTTAGCAAACGTCGTTGTTTTTTTCACCTGCTGTCTGGCAACAACTAGTCACGTTAGAAAAACTACAACACCATACCGGATCTACACCGGAAACAAGACAGCAAGCACGCCGCTTGAACTTCTTGGGGCAGGCAAGGATACGGAGCGCGTGAAAAACTCCTTAAAAGTGTGTGTCAATCTGTTCGAGCCTGCAGAGAGTTCAACGTTGTCATTAGCTGTTACGTCTTTCTGGCCAATCACAGTTCAAGCCCCACCTGGGCTGTTCCACTTCGGGAGGGGCCGCTCAGTTACTCACCTCTAGACAAAATCGACTTGGTTGCGATGTTGACAGTTTGTGAGTTGCGTCTGTTGAGTGAGTGAGAGGTTGTGGGCGCACAGCTCAGGTTGCCGGACGGCGCTGCAAGGAACTTTTCTAAATGCAACATTGTTATCCCGCAGTAATCAGCCCGACAGCCCCTAAACAGTAACGGCCCACCGGAAATTCTCCCAACTCCCGATTACCACTCCGCCACTCTGTGTGTGTGTGTGTGTGTGTGTGTGTGTGTGTGTGTGTGTGTGTGTGTGTGTGTGTGTGTGTGTGTGTGTGTGTGTGTGTGTGTGTGTGTGTGTGTAGGCGTTATTCTATAGCCTATGTGATGTAATGTGTATAGGCCTACTTACGGTAGGAATATTCATACTGGTTTAAATAATAAATGTTATATTTCCCATCTTTGTTGAGCAAGAGTTTTGTTCGAAAGTTCAGTGATTGAAACAAATAAAAGCCTGATCTCACTTAAAGGCAGCACGAAATCAAGTGATATTTAGAATAGAAAAAAATGTGAGTTAATTAATGCGATTAATCGCGATTAAATCTTTTAATCGCTTTATTTTGGGGGCACTAAACTGTTGTCTCACTTTCAGTGACCCATACGTTTTTATAAAACTTCTGATGCTAGCATCTGTGGTAACCCGAGGGCAATAATGCACGCACACTTGTAACTCAGTTTAGCGTCTTTACTGAAACCATGCTCACGGCATAACAGTATAAACACGAGACATTCAGGTGCAGAGCAATCACTAGAACAGCACGGCGGGGTACACAGGTTTAGGCACAAAGGTTCCGGGGTGCAGGATATAAATGAGTGCAACACTAATTCAGTCTATAACACTTCTCCCCCTTTAAGTAAACACTTATTATATGGTTAACCAAACAAACTGAAATTGCATGTATGTCCCCTTATAAAGTACAGAAATTATATTGCACTAAAACCAACTTGAATCACATTCCAACTTCACAATTTTAACAACAGGCAATCATCAACATTTGATATTGCACAACAATTTTCTTTCTCACATGAGGCAACAACAACCTGTATGGCATAACACACTTTATTTTTTGTTAGTTTAACAGTTCAGTCTCTCTGGAGGCTTGTGTTGCCTCTCTGACCTTCTTAGTGCAATAGTAGAGTCCACAGACTGGGTAACAGACTGTGCTGCACTGGGAGGACTTGGGGCAGCGGCAGAGGCAGGTGAGGCAATTTGTTCAGACAGTCCATCAGGGGGCAGCAACAGTCCATCAATGCACACAGGTGCAACACAGTCCATCGAGCTGATCACACTGTCCTTGTGCGAAACACTCTGAGACCCCTTCTCCTCTGCATCAGTGCGGACACGCACGTGATCTTGGTGCCTGCGAACCTGCCTGCCATCCAACAAGTCAACCACAAAATAAACTGGACCAGACTGGCGGTGAATAACTCCTGGCAGCCACTTTGAGCCACTGGCAAAGTTCTTGACATACACACAGTCCCCCTGCTGTAAAAGCCGCTCTCTTGCATGTTGGTCCCGTCTCACTTTTTGGTTCTCCTGTGATCAACTTTTGCTCCTACATCCGGGCGAAGGAGGTCAAGATGAGATTTGGGCTTTCTCCCCAGAAACATCTCTGCTGGAGGCAAACCAGCAGAGATGGAGTAATCCGATACTGGAATAAGAAACGTGCCAGCTTAGTCTCCAGCGTCATTTTCCGCAGTCCATCTTTCAGTGTCTCAACAGCACGTTCTGCTAAACCGTTGGAAGCAGGATGGTATGGTGCAGTCAGGATATGTCGGATCCCATTTTTCTCAACAAACTCTTTGAAAACTTCACTGGTGAAAGTGGGCCGGTTGTCACTGACAACCGTATCTGGTAGCCCGTGGGTGGCAAAGATGCCTCTGAGCGTGTAAGTGGTAACTGGGCCTCTGATATTTGACATGATGTGTGCTTCCATCCACTTTGAATGAGCGTCCATCTGCACCAGGAACATGTGACCCATAAACGGACCAGTGAAATCCAGGTGGAGCCTGGACCACGGACGTGCCGGCCACTCCCATGGGTGGAGAGGGGCAGGTGCGGGCATCTTCTGGTTACTTTGACACTGTGAACATGCTTTTACCTTTTCTTCCAAAGCACCGTCCATCCAAGGCCACTACACAAACGACCTGGCGAGGCTCTTCATCCTCGACACCCCGGGGTGAGCTTCATGCAGCACTTCCATTATCTGAGCCCGTCCCGCAGGTGGAATAATCACCCTGGAGCCCCAGAGGATACAGCCATCCAGCACACTTAGCTCCGGCTGACGCTTGACATAGGGCTTGAGCTCCTCAGTGTCGGCGCTAAGGGGAGGCATTTGGGGGCCGTGCCCCCCCTAGCGGTCATTAATGCTCCTCCTACCACAGGTCATTATTCTATTTATTTTCCTGATAATGACCGGCGTTCTATACATTATCCCTTATATTACACGGGTCTTCTCAATGCTGTGGAACGCTCCGTTCACTTGCATGGGTCCTTCACAACTTCGGGCCAAGTATGACCGCTGTCAAGGTAAACAAAGGATTTTTTGCCTCTCATGACGTCTTTGGTATCACTCCGCAGCGCAAGTATTCCGTAACTTGTCAACCCAGAGTCTTCGGTTGCTTAGCAACGTCTTTGGCAGACTATTTCTCTGCCCTTACATATTAAATGTGCAAACTGTAACTTAAATAAAATAAAATAAATGAACGGGGAAATCACATCAATTTGGTTGTGCATGCATAGCAGGTTAGGCTTGGTTAATGTTCATTGGTTGCTGAGTAAACTTGTTACATTTGATTTCAAAATAACGTTGTTGAGCTGCAGTGCGCAGCCGCAGAATCCTGGTATTAATCGAAGATTACAGTTGGTCCTCCTATCATAGACGAAAGTTAGCCTAACTAGCTAATTATCACCAAACATGGATTTACGAAAATGGCTGAGACCTCCTGCTCCTCCTCAGCCAGTAGCAGACTGTGACACTCCGGCCACCACATCTAGTACAGCCACGGTCTCTGAAAGCCGAGCAGGCCCTTCTGCTAACGCAAGCTCCGGGCAACCACCAACGGATTTAGCCCGCGCAGCCATAGAGCAACGACGATCTACAAGCCCCCCAAGTCAGCGCACAGCGGTCGATGATCTCGGGACTGACAGGCCTGTCCAAACTGTGTTAAAACAGTATCCTGTCACTCTTTACAATGGTAAGGGGAGATCATTTGTTGATAAATGGTTTCGCAACAGAGAGTGGTTGGAGTAGTGTCAAGGCAGACGCAGCATTTTGTTTTTGCTGTCGAATGTTCAGGATCACAAGAAAATCGGGAACATTGGATGCCTTCGCGAGTGTGGGCTATCGTAACTGGAAACAAGCTATGGCCAAAGACGGTGGATTTCATCACCATGAAACTTCAAAGGACCACTATGCAATGTGGAAGGAGAGGGAGATGCGTCGCAATACAGGGAATGAAGTATCAACGCTTGTCAATACAGAGCAACTAAGGAGAAACCGGTATTATGTGGGCTCACTAATAGATGTTGTTGGGTTCTTGGTGGAAAACCAGTTGCCGCTACGCGGGAAGATTGAAGCTTTTGACGACATGTCGGAGGGGGGGTCTGGACTTTTCCTTTCCATGCTTTCTTACACCATCAAAAAGGATCCTGAATTGGCTAATGTGGTGAAGACTATCCCTCGCAATGCCACTTACACCTGTCATGATATGCAAAATGAACTTATATGAACACTGAGTGATGTGGTGACAGAGGCTATAGTGGAGGAAGTTGGTGACTCCTATTTCACTTTGAAGGTTGATGGAACGCGTGACCCCACAGAATGTGAAAATATATCAATTGTGCTTCGGTTTGTGAATGAGTCATACGAAGTTACAGAGCGTCTACTGTGCATCGCTACGGCTCAGAAAGGGGACGCACAGACACTAACTGACACTGTTCTGACTGAGCTAAACAAGGTTGGCCTGGATTGCTCAAAAATTCTGAGTCAGGTATATGATGGAGCTTCGGTTATGTCTGGGAAACGTGGTGGTGTTCAGACAATTCTACAGGAGAGACATGGACGTGAGATACCATATGTGCACTGCCTCAACCATCAGTTGCATTTGGTTGTGGTTCATGCCATGTCTGCAGAGACTGCAATTTTTGAGTTTTTTGAGGTGTGCAGGTCCCTCTACAAATTCTGTAGGAAGCCAACGGTTGCTATGCACTATAAAGGCGCGCATCTTAAACGTCTTCTGGAGCAGAGATGGACAGGGCATCTTGCCACTGTCTCAGTCATTCTCAAGTCATTTGATGACATAAAATCGATTCTGACTGATGCTGACACTGTGCTGGACTATGAAGCAGAGACGAGAATGGAAGCTACAGGCCTGCTGCACGAGGTATCTGAGCCAAGTTTCATGTTCCTTGCCAACTTAACCCACAGAATCTTTGCTCTATTGGACCCACCGAACAAGCTTCTCCAGAGAGAGGACACTGACCTGTTGACGGGTTTAAGTGTTGTGGCGAGTGCAACAGCATGTGTTAAAAAACTCCGTTGTGATGAAGATTTAAAGAAGATGCTGGATACTGTCACGGCCACCAGCGAGTCACTGAGACCCGGGCCCAAACTGAGACACATAGAGAGCTCACGAATGGATGGTTACATCGTTATGGGGCTTACAGGAGCACACAGAGACAGAGGTGATGATGACTTGAAGACTGAACTTCGGAGATTGTACTACGACACCATTGATTCGGTGGTCGGGGAAATGGAGCGTAGATTCAGCGAGCGCAATACACAACTGGCAGGTGCACTTGCAGCACTAAATCCAGAGGCCGATGACTTCCTGGATGTGAAAGCTGTGCAGCATATTCTCGACCTGTCACAATCGATTGGAATTGACGCTGAGTTTGAAGTTGCTAAAGAGTTTTTAATGTCACAAAAGCAAGCAATGGAGGGAGACTGGACCATACAGCACTTCATCTCAACGTACCACAACCAACTGACTGCCATGCCCAGTGTGCTGACTGCTGTCAAACATGCAATAACATTCGGCGCATCCACAGCAATGTGTGAGAATTCATTCTCCACTCTGAAAAATGTTTTTTTGGAACACAGACGCACAATGCACAATGCACTCAGAAAAGCGTCTAGAAAAGCGCTATATAAATTCAATCCATTATTATTATTATTATTATCATTAATGCTACACGAGAGAAAGGCCAGGTTGGTGCAGCTTGCATTCGAGAAAGACTTGACACGCAAATGCACAAGTGAATGGAAGGACACAGTACTGAGACGTTTCAGCAGCAGTACTTGTCGCCTGCAACTCTTCTAAAGGCAAGACGTTTGTTTGTTTATTTATTTCACTTCTTAAAGCCAGCCCTGGCTTTCATAAGGCCTACGAAGTAGGTAAATTGTTGATTAATATTGGCTGGGTCTATCTGCATTTGTGTTTTATAGGTAAATATCACACACGACCAGACACTTTTTTTTATTATTAATATTTCGTTTTTGTTCTTCTGGTTCATTATTCCCATTAATTCCTGCCTGGAATTTCTGTTTTTGTAATTCATTCCTCAAATGTTTTGCGGTTGTTAATTCATTCACTTCTTGAAGCCAGCCCTGGCTTTCATTATAAGGCCTACTAAGCAGGTCAATTGTGGATTAATGTTTGCTTTGTCTATCTATTGGTGTTTAATAGGCTTGTATACGTATGGCATTGTCTCATTTCTGCCTGATGCGTGGCTTGTTCAGTAGGCTACTTTCTGCCAATGCGTGCCTTCTGTCAGCGGTCCTGTTCTGTTATATGTTGCTTTTGATAATTGTGGAGGCTGTTCTCTAAGGTTTATAAACAGTGCCAGGCCTACTTAATGTTTTTTTGGAGGTCCATAAACTGTTGATGTGAATAAACTATTTATGACATAGCAGAGGTGGTTAAAGTGCATTTATTTGCGTTAAGCATCCACGACAGCCCTCTCCCTTTTTTTGCGTTAAAATATTTCACAAACGGCAGTGCCCCCCCGCTGGCGACCCATGCCCCTCCAGTAGATCTGGTAAAAATTGTAAATTGGCGACCATACAGGTACTGGTGGAACCGTTTCACAGCAAAAACTACAGCTAGCCCCTCTTTCTCTAGCTGAGAGTAACCCTTTTCTGCTGATGTGAGAGTGCGAGACACGTACCCAATAGGCTTTTCATCTCCGTCCTCCATACAGTGCGAAAGGACCGCCCCCACGCCGTACGGTGATGCCTCACAGGATAAGACAACTTCTTTGTCTGGGTCAAAATGCACGAGTAGTGTTGCTGAGTGCAACAGTTCCTTTACCTGCTGGAAAGCTGTCTCTTGAGCTTGTTGCCAATTCCAGGAACAGTCTTTGTGCAGCAGCTGATAAAGGGGGGCGAGCAAAGTGGAGAGTTCAGGCAAGAACTTCCCATGATAGTTCACTAAGCCCAAGAATGACCTGAGCTCTGCCACATTCTTTGGAGAAGGAGCCTCCTTTATCGCCCTCACCTTCTCTGTCATGGGGGAAAGACCCTGAGCGGAAATCCTGTGACCCAGGTAGGTGACACTTGGTAGGTGACGCCTGGAAAACACATTTACTGTGTTTTTAACGCAGCCCGGCCTCCTTCATTCTCTTTAGCACCTGGTCGAGGTTCTGCAGATGCTCCTCTTCTGTTTTCTGTCATCAAAATGTCGTCTAGGTAGACAGCAACATGGGGAATGTTTTGCGGGAGGTTGTCCATGGTGCGTTGAAAAATGGATGATCTGAAAACCAGGGGGTTGTACTTGAACAGTCCCTTGTGGGTGTTGATGTTCACATATTATTTCCTCATCCAGCAACAGCT
Organism: Gadus macrocephalus; assembly: GCF_031168955.1. NCBI lineage: Eukaryota > Metazoa > Chordata > Actinopteri > Gadiformes > Gadidae > Gadus > Gadus macrocephalus. Next base: position 11,430,873 of record NC_082383.1, on the reverse strand, counting down.
GTTGGTACGCGTGACTCATGTCCAGTTTTGTAAACGTTTGTCCTCCTGCCAGTGTGGCGAACAAATCCTCAACTCGTGGCAGGGGATAAGTGTCAAGTTGTGAGGCTTGGTTAATTGTCATTTTGTAATCACCACATACCCGCACCTCACCATCCTCTTTCAGCACAGGCACAATCGGGGCTGCCCAGTCAGAGAACTCCACAGGTTCAATAACACCTGACCGCTGCACCTTAGCCTTCATGGCGTATGGCACTGTGCGTGGTTTGCAAAAATGTGGCTTTGCTTTGGGGTCCACGGTTAACTTCACTGTTGTGCCGCGGAGGGTGCCAAGCTCATCCTTAAAAGCTTCTGCATACTTTGATAGGATGTCACCAACCACTCTCATGTGCATGATTTCCCCCCAATTTAGGCAGATTTCCTTTAGGAGGTCCCTTCCTATCAGACTAGGTCCCTCCCCGTCTACCACTAACAGCTTCACTTTAGCTGACTGGCCTTCATACATCACGTCTACTTCTATAGCTCCAAGTAGAGGAATGCACTCACCGGTGTATTGTCTCGGTCTAATGTTAGTCTTTCTTAAAGCATGTGCTTTTCCAGAGCACCACAACCTGGAGTAGGTGGTTTGACTCATCACCGAAACTGAGGCACCCGTGTCCACCTCCATCGTCAGCTGTTTTCCGTTTATTTGCAGCGTTGCGCAGATCAGGTCTGCCCGGGGTTCACTCAGGTCAATATTAAACATGTTAAAAGAACACTGCTCCTCCGGCTCTTCACTTGGCACTTGATGCGTTTTCATATGGTGTTTTGACTCTTCCCAATCCTTTTTCCATGGCTTTTAGCACCTCTGCACTTCTTGGCTATGTGCCCCTATTTCTGGCAGAAGGGAATCTTTAAAACCACAGTCATTAGCAAGATGTGCTCCCCCACACCAGTAACACTCAACTGACTTCATCGGCTTGCCTCTCCCTTCTTTAAACAGATGGTGAGCTGCTTGAATGTCTTTAGAGCTGATAGCTGCCGTTTCCATTGCATGAGCAATCTCCAGCGCTCACTTGAAAGTTAGCATGATTTCAACAAGCAATCGGCGCTGAATGCTGTCATTGTTGATACCACAGACTAACCTGTCCCGTAACATGTCGTCAAGCACCGGTTCAAACTCACAATATTCCGACAGTTGTCTCAGCTCCGCTACGAATGCAGCAACTGAAACTCCAGCTTTGCGTGAATGTGTGTGGAACTTGAAGCGCTGAACAATCACTGACGGCTTGGGGTTGTGATGCTCTTGCACCATCTTCACCAACTCTTCGAATGATAGTTCGCCTGGCTTCCGTGGCGTTGCTAAGTTGTGTATAGACTTATACGTCTTGGCACCTCACGCACTGAGGAGAATCGATCTTTTCCTTTCCACCCCATCAATGTTATTCGTCAGGAAAAAGTGTTCCAGTCTCTCGACATATTCAATCCAGTCACCATCCAGCCCGACAAATTCACTGAGCGTGCCGACTGTGGTAGTTGCCACGCTGCAAGCTAAAGTTACAAGGAACTTCTTCTTTGACACTAACTACACGTAACTCTGTCATCAATGTTTTAATCCTCGTCACCAAAAGTGTGGTAACCCGAAGGCAATAATGCACGCACACTCAGTTTAGCATCTTTACTGAAACCATGCTCACGGCATAACAGCCAAAGCATACACGAGACATTCAGGTGCAGAGCAATCACTAGAACAGCACGGCGGGGTACACAGGTATAGGCACAAAGGTTCCGGGGTGCAGGATATAAATGAGTGCAACACTAATTCAGTCTATAACAGCCTCTTTGACAGTCTAGCTTCGCCACTGCTTGGAATTCTCCTTTAAGATGCTAGTTTTAAACCTAAAGTTACATTTGCATTTAGCTCATTAAAGGGGTAGTTCGGAATTTTGGACATAGGGCCTGATTCCCAAGTGAGCATTGGTATTCTATATCACTGGAGACAGTTTTCAACACATTTCATACAGTCCTTCTGGTTGCAGAGTTCGCTCTTGCTAGGCTAGCGCACGTCAACGGGCAATGCTAGCCTGCTATTAAAAACAGTCTTACCCACTCCACAGTACACCCGAGGTAAATCAATTATAACGACAGACTATAAATCTAAATGTCTGTTTATAGAATAATGTTAGAAATAAAACCAACCTTGCATTGCATTGCATTTTGAGGGAATTGCGGGGTCTCAGCAGCAGTGTTTATATTCCTGTACGTAGGCTACGGCAGCGGCGGACTGATACCTAGGTTACCTGCCGCTGTCATTGCTACAAACGCAGAGTACAGTGAACGAAGGAATTCTATAAGCGTATTCAATTAACAAGATATGCCCACGTTTGGAGGAGTTAGCGATGCATCTGCTTTTGAAGACGATTATGAGGAATTTGTTGTATCCAACGAATCGTACATGTACGAGCCGGTGTTTTGATGTCCAAACCAGCAGCAACAAGCCACGGTTGAGTCCTTTCTGGATCTCGCACTGGAAATTGGTGGAAACTTTGTGGTGCCCATCTGTACCGTTTATTTCTACAATTTCTAAAAGCACACTGAACCATCATGTTGCCTAGTCGTTCAATTGCGCTTCTGTCCCACGCTTCTCTGTTTAAGTTCTTCTGTCGTGATTCGGTTACAAACCTAACCAGCGCATAGTAAAATTCCGCTTCTGGTGAGAAAGTAGTCCCTCGATGATTCATGCGATGCAAGGTTAGTTTTATTTCTAACATTATTCTATCAACACAGACATTTAAATCAATAGTCTGGCGTTATAATTGATTTACCTCGGGTGTACTGTGGAGTGGGTAAGACTGTTTTTAATAGCAGGCTAGCATTGCCCGTTGCCGTGCGCTAGCCTAGCACGAGCGAACTCTGCAACTAGAAGGACTGAATGAAATGTGTTGAAAACTGTCTCCAGTGATATAGAATACCAATGCTCACTTGGGAATCAGGCCCTATGTCCAAAATTCCGAACTACCCCTTTAAGCTATTGCTCATTGATTGCATGCGTATGCAATCAAATTTCACTTTATGAGGTTTTCTAACATTCATATGAGTTCCCCTAGCCTGCCTATGGTCCCCCAGTAGCTAGAAATGGCGTTGTAAAACGAGCACTAGGTATCCTGATCCGTCCAGCTCAGACGCTCCGATTTCGAATTTGGCCCCATATGTCATCATAAGGGCCCAAGTTACCTCCCCTTCTCTTCTCGGCCCCCCCAGAGAATTTTGCCCACCAATGAGACAATGAGCTACAACGGTTGTAGACTTCTTTGTTATTTGGATAACCGTTCTGCTGTGGGTGTTATGGCGCATAACACGTCGGGTTCTCTGACCTCTTCGGTATTTCCACAACGAGACATGTAATGGGGATTATCTCAGTCATGGTTGAGAAGGAATTGGGGGAAAGGAACTTTGGCTTTGACTCCCTGAAATACATGAACCGCGACATGGAGGAGAAAGGGATTGTTGCCCAAGATTGTCTCCCGCCAGAGCTATGGAGTTAGAATCATGCCAAAACCCCCCACACACACAAAACGTGTTTTGCTCACACACAACGATTCACACACACACAAAACGTGTTTTACTCACACGCAACGATTCACACACACACACACACACACACTCAGTGTGATTTGCAAACACAAAACATCATTCACAAACGAATGCATTTTTTTTTTCAAATAACAAAAACAATTCTACAGGCATAGGTTATAAGGCGAACCAGGAAAATGTGGCTATAAAGTGATTTTCGTTCCCACGTCTGGGCACTACTCTTTTTTTTAATTTTTGCATAAACAATGCCATTGTGGACATTAGGTTAAAAGTTCTCCTCAAAATATCCTGCAAGAGCCATAAATGTCTAAAAATAGGAATTACAAAAAAACTAAAATCTTATGCAGCTGGTTTTTCTTGTAAATGTATTTACATTCATTCTGGAAAAAGAATCTCTCGCACAAATTTACATTAATACATATACCTAACAATTGAGACAAGTATTTTAGCATTAATATACTTTAATATAGGACTAGGTGGAAAGATTATGGGCCCTATTTTAACGGTCTGAAACGCAAGTGGGAAGCGCAAAGCGCAAGTAGCTTTGTGGGCGGTTCTACGGCGCTATCGCTATTTTACAGGCGGATAAATGACACTTGCGTCGCGGCGCAAGTGTCAAAAGCAGTGGCGGTTCTACGTCCAGTTACGCCCCGGGCAAGACTTCCTACAAGCGGAGGGGGGGGGGGGGGGTGGGGGTGGTGTATCGTGAACCTACGGACTTCAGTGGGGATTTCATTCCGTCTGTGCACGGCACCTTCTCAACGAGCAGGTGTGCGCCTGCAGCCAGAGGGGGCGCCAAAATACCTATTCCCCACACAATGTTATGTCGTACTTCATTGATAACCGCTACGCAGCGCGTTTTTTTTTTGTACTGCTCGTGGCGCCCCCCATGTGATTTGGCGCCCCCCACAAATATGCCGCCCCGGGCGGCTGCCCGGTTCGCCCGTGCCTAAAACCGCCACTGGTCAAAAGGGTTGGTCTGAAGCAGCCTAGTTACCCGTAGGTGTGGTTTGGGCGTAACGTCCAACAAACCAATGAGAGTGCCAGCTCCCATCCCCTTTAAGAGCCATGAGCGCATTTGAATCGGACGAGTTGATATTTTGACAGTGTTGGGCAAAATAACCTGCTGAGCACATCACATGTACATTATAAATATAGCTAACTCCCACCCTAGCTTGAGGAGCACAACACATGGCAGTCACGTTACAATATAGTCAATTTTTAACACATAACACACACATGAGAACATGGTCAGGTGAAGGCCAGAACCAAGGCCCCATCTCTCCTCCCGGCAAATGGTAAACACTCAGACAATGCACCGTTTCATCCTCAGAACGGGAGGGCCACAAGCAGGAGACTCTGTGAGACTCTCCCCCGTCAGGAAGAACACAAGAAGATATACATGCATACACTAGAGCCTGGGAGGCAAGGTCAACCAAAGACACACAGAACCATACACATCTCAAACGCACACACCTCATCGAGAGGAAGATACAGCATAAGAGTGTATCACACAGGAACTCAGCCCTTCTTCTGAAGCAGACCTTCCACGGAGGCGAAGCTCCAGACGAACCATCAGCGCTGATTAGGGACTTAGACATATTCGATTTCTCACGCTTTATGACTCCATATAACCGTTGCCACTTTACTTAATAAATCCAAGGTCCTCGTGCCGATAGACTTTATTACCTCTCCGTCTCATTTTATCTGGTCCAGTAGCTAGACAGACCGTTTTTCCCAACAATTTGGTGACCCTCGACATGATTTTTTCTGAATTGAACACGCAACTGGGAAACGAGAGACGGAGAGCGGCGCGACCTCGGGACCCCGGAGCACCGGACCGATTCCTGCAGTCTCACCTCGCGCGCGCCCAACAAAAGGTAGGCAGAACCTGTTGATAAAATCCAAACTCTGCATAGTTATATAGGAACCACATTAGGAGGTGAGACTGTGAGAGCGGTTCGCTACGGGATATCTCGTGGGGACGAATAGAGCTGCATCCCAGCATTTCCCCATAAACCCGATTGACCCTGAACGCGTGACACATCGAATATCGGCTCGTTGCATGGTGAAAGAATACCCTCGAGACCATAGGGCCTATAATAATCGGTCATAGTGATACAAGACTACCGATGGCCTAGTAATAAATGCCTGGGCCAAGAGTGGACCCGGAGGGATGCCTGGACCGCGGGTGGAATCCAGAGGGAATGAGAAGAAAAACTAGGGCCTATAATAATCGGTCATAGTGATACAAGACTACCGATGGCCTAGTAATAAATGCCTGGGCCAAGAGTGGACCCGGAGGGATGCCTGGACCGCGGGTGGAATCCAGAGGGAATGAGAAGAAAAACACTAGGGCCTATAATAATCGGTCATAGTGATACAAGACTACCGATGGCCTAGTGATAAATGCCTGGGCCAAGAGTGGACCCGGAGGGATGCCTGGACCGCGGGTGGAATCCAGAGGGAATGAGAAGAAAAACACTAGGGCCTATAATAATCGGTCATAGTGATACAAGACTACCGATGGCCTAGTGATAAATGCCTGGGCCAAGAGTGGACCCGGAGGGATGCCTGGACCGCGGGTGGAATCCAGAGGGAATGAGAAGAAAAAACTAGGGCCTATAATAATCGGTCATAGTGATACAAGACTACCGATGGCCTAGTGATAAATGCCTGGGCCAAGAGTGGACCCGGAGGGATGCCTGGACCGCGGGTGGAATCCAGAGGGAATGAGAAGAAAAGAGAAGGGCCTATAAGAATCGGTCATAGTGATACAAGACTACCGATGGCCAAGTAATGAATGTGTATTAAATAATTCTGTGTGGTAAGAAGGTTAGAGTCCCTTTGCAGAGGGAACCGTATGCCTGGGGCACGAGTGACACACAGAGAGACAGTGTGTGTGTGTGTGTGTGTGTGTGTGTAAGAGGCCCAGAGAGGTTGAGACGGAGAGACTATGTGTGTGTGTGTCTGTGTGTGTGTGAGAGGCCCAGAGAGAGAAAAAAAAAAAAAAAAAAGAGAACGAGCGTATCTGTGGGCCGGCTAAATATAGAAATAGATCATTCAATGATAACCCGTGTGTGTGTGTGCAGCGTTTGCTTGCTTTGTTATGCTCAACGCTATGTGTGCAGCGCTTGCTTGCTTTGTTGTGCTCAACGCTATTTTGCCGTGTCTGATGATTGTGGGCGCGGGACACAGAATGAGAAGTCTGTTGATATGTTTCTGTGTGCGTCTGCGAGAAAGAGGGAATCTGTGAGTGAATCAGTGGGTGTGTATGCGTGGCCCGCTCTATCTTGACCCGTTAAAACGGGTAAAGGAAAGAATAGATAGATTGATAATAATGAATAATGTCTCTCTGACGTATTGCTTCGGTCTATGGCTTAACCTGCGGACTTAGATAAATTGACAAATGACAAATAACCTTTTACGGCGTTGCTTCCATTTACTGTTGGACCCGTTAAAAACTAGACCTAGATAAGTTGACAAGGATAAGTGATATCTCTTTTACTGTGTTTCTTTGAATTACTACTGGACCTGTCGCATAGATAAACTACGTGTGTGCGTCTGCGGGAGACAGAACGAGAAGTCTGTTGATATGTCTCTGTGTGTGCGTTTAGAGGAGACAGAGTGAGAAAGGCTGTGTGCGTCTCTGTGCGCGTGTACGCAAGAGGTGATTTTTCTGTGTGTGCGTTTAGAGGAGACAGAGTGAGAAAAGCTGTGTGCGTCTCTGTGCGCGTGTACGCAAGAGGTGATGTTTCTGTGTGTGCGTTTGGAGGAGACAGAATGAGAAAGGTCTGTTTAGGTGTGTGTGTGTGTGTGTGTGTTTGTGTGAGAGGGAGCGAGAGAGATAGCAAGGAGAGATAGCAAGGAGAGCTAAAGTCGAAGGACGATCGAGAGGGACCATTTTCCCTCTAGACAGTTGGAGGTAGCGATAGAGTGCGTGTTTTTCTAACAATGAACGGCTGTTTCAGGACCACGAGAAGGGACTCTGTATGGTTTTCAGGCCCAGAGTGTAATCCCCTTTCCCATATGTGTAGTCCTCCCATTTGAGGTCCCCGTCCACCATATTTGAAGTCCTCTACTCCACCTCATGTTGTAGTTCCCCTCCCTAAAATATATAAATTTGGAAAGGGGGAGCAGTATTAAGTTATATATAATAAAGTGAAAAGTTATTTGTGAATGAAGGGACAGAAGGATCTTTTTGTGTGTGAGAGATAGTTATTAGGCCTTGTTCCATGATGGAGAGTTGAGGATGTTGCATTCCAGGCTTATCTGTTAACGGTCCTAGCTGCTGCTTGACCCTAAGGGGAGCGAGGAAGGGTGAGAGAGAGAGAACACATTTCCCCCCCCATTTGTCGACCTACACCATTCAGGCAGTACAGAGAGACACACTAACACACAGTACAGAGAAAGGAAATAGAGTGCGTTCAACTGAAAGCGTGTGGTGGCCATACGCCATAAAATACCACATATCCGAGGAATGCAGGTAGAGCTCTGTTGAGTTTTCAGGCTTTGATAAATTTGTAGTTCCCTGTCTGCCATGTTTGAAGTTCCTTGTAGTCTCTGTCCATAGGTTTCACCTGAACAACCCCTCTGCTGGCCGAGAAAAGGAACTACCCATGGTTTCTCTCACACCCAGCCCCCAGAGCACACTCGCTTTCAAGGCGTTATGGCCGCACCCAACGTGGGAGGGAGACACGCAGAGAGAGAGAAGCCACATTCCACCCTTATCTGTTGTCTTGCACCAAACAGCACCCCGTACTGAGGAGGGAGAGAGAGCGTGTTCTCCCGAAGGAGGGAGAGAGTCACAGGGAGACACGCAGTGGATATTCACATTATGGCTAATTTGTTTTTCTTTAAGTTTAGTTTTAGTTTTGTTTTTTATTCAGGATGATGAACATCCTGACACAGTTATCATTCAGGATGATGAACATCAAAGTTCATGAGGAGGTTATAAGGACAATAACGTTGATACTTTAATAGGACAACAGTGATGATAATCTAATGCAATTGGACTAAAGAAGGTGTTGCTATTAACTAAGTGATTCATATTATTTTCACACAGGAAAGAATAATTGAATAAATATGGATATGATAAAGAAGGAGAATAATAATAAAATAAAATAAAGTAATCTTGATAAACTGTACAAGTAGGACTACACCTATTAAAATATGGGGTGTATCTCTTTTGTCAAGGATGACAGGTGGATTGACGCCACATCTGCTGGGAAGGGGTCCTACATGCTATGTTGTCAATTTGGATTCGGAAGTAGTGGGTTTACCTTTCAAATGCCACTACTGCTGCTGCAACACTTTAATAATTTTAACTCTGATAAATTACCTTTTGTTTTATAGTTTCCCTGATGTGTATCCAATACGCACACACTTGGCTGCATAGGGCAGATGGGGCTGAAGACTCTGTCTCCATCCCTCCACTTTGCGATCTATACTACCATATAGGTGGGGGTTGATTGTATTCCAGGTACGGCATCCTGCAGCGAGCCAGTATGGAAGGCTGGTTAGCCAACGACGGGTAAGATCCCACCTTGACACCCGGGACGACCTAAGGCAGGCACAGTCACGATTACTTGGCAGAGTCGCTGTGGGCACTGGCTCACTTGATCATGAAGTGACGAGCTGCAACAATCATGGGAAGTGCCGGGTGGGGTGTAGGGTGGAGGAGGAACAGGAGTCAGATATGTCAGCTCTGGCAGCAGAGGTGGTCTTGGAACGGGGCATGTCGCGTTTTATTTTATTTTACCTTTGTGGTATAGAAGGCCACTAACGCATGTACGTTTTTCGGTTTAGTGCATGACTTTGGAACAGCGTGGTTTCAGGCGGCTGATGGTAAACCCACCCATATTGGGCTTTGGTTTTGGACATACTGGGTTCGATTTCCCTTCCCAAAAGATTGGTTTTAGTTTGCTGATGGTTAAGGTTAGACGTTTCGACGTTGGTTGCACCAACGGCGTTCTTAGATTTGCTTATCATTTAATGTGCATGGTTTTGACCATTGCCCAAGGGGGGAGGTATTGAGGAGAATTTAAAAATATATATATATATATATATATAAAAAAAATAATATAATAATAATAATAATAATAATAATAATAATAATAATTAGAAAACAAGGTTTTTCTTCACCATACTTGCAAACAATGATTGACATCCAGCTAAATGAGTGTGAAACACAGTGTTCAACAGATGGGTGGAAGCAGTCCCATCAAAAGACCCAAGTGCGGCTACAGTAATCAAGTTTCGGACTAGAGAAGTCATGACTAGGTTTGGAATTCCGTCAGAAATAAGCTCAGACGGAGCGTTTATTCAGAGAACACTCAAACATGTGATTCAACATTTGCATGTCAAATAAAGACTAGATTACGCCCCAATCCTCAACCACAAGGTATGGTGGAAAGAGTGAATGGGACGCTCAAGACAAAAAATTAACAACATTTGTGCAAGCACTAAATTGAACTAATGCACTACGACTGACACTAATGAGTTATCGCATGAAAACTAACAGAACGACGCATCTAACCCCGCATGAAATGCTTAAGGGTCGACCCATGCATTCACCTAACATTCAAGGGTCCCAAAAGGGACTTCCATTAGAGTAATTAGAAATAGAATTAAGGAAAATATGTTTGAACATCTAACTGTTGTACATAAGTTTGTAATTCCAGCAAGAGAAACACGAAGTTCCAGGGCCAGAGGAGGAGCCAGATGCAGACACGCCCGGAGCTGACCAACCACCCAAGGATGATGCAATCAGATTTCGCACCGGATCGGTCGGTGGCCAGGGTGCTGGCAGGGTTACAGTCCCTCAGATTAGATTTGGCAGAGAGCTCCGGCATTAATGACCCCTTCACAGGATGGATGGAGAGCCCAATGAGCGATGGGCGCTACAGGTGCAGCAGGTGCCATCCAAGCTTACCTGGGGATCGAGTATACACCGGAGAGTTTGGACGCGGGACCGCCAGAGGGGCCCGACCTGATCCGGCTGGAGAACATGGTGGGCTGCCCCATTCCCGTCCCCGCCAACGGCACCACCCCCCTCCCACCTGATGCACCCACGTCGCCTGGACCAGGGATCTGCGTTCCGGCACCAGGGGCTGCGGCCCGTTCCCTTAAGGCTTGAGGACGCCCCTGGCTGTATTCGCTTCTGTACGCTTCACTGTTTTTAGCCGCTCCCATATCTATGCCCGCGTCTACGCAACCGACGCCGGGAACGTAAATGTTGTTGTTTATATCGCTGTCCCACTAGACGGAGCTCGGGGATACACACGGGCGAGATTCCAGGGGCCTTGATTGCCCGTTTATCAGATGAGGTCCTGAGCGCAGTTGAATAAAAGGGTCTAACGCTCAGGTGGCGCCTTGCGACCACCTGCCCATGATGACGCTCAGGACTATTCCGTGGTTTCAGTTGTTCCCGTGCCCCGGGCCTACCCCGAATACCCCATGCGTGTGATTGCTTATTGTTACACGACCAGCTAACTCCTCCTCACATCCTTAGTGTGTGGTCATCTGGGGATGGGTTGAGGGGGATTGCCATTCGTTATCTACCTCATATCTCTCTATTATTATTAATATTATTTAGGGACACGTTTCATGGTTGCATTTCTTTCCTGTGATTGTTATTGTGTAGTATTTGTGTGATTGTTGCATTTTTGGTTATTGTTTACTGTTTGTTTTATTGTTGCATTTCGTTGTTATTCTTAGGGTTTGGTGTTAGTTTTGTTGTTGGTTGTTGTTGTTGTTTTTGGGTATCGTTTGATATTTGTTTTTTGTATTATTGTATGCTTGTGGTATGTTTGTTTTTTGTGTATTACCTGCTGCCACTTTACTTGGTATTGTCTGTTCGCGATGTAAGGCCGGGGTGGATGCCACCCCCTAGGTGGGGTGTGTATGGCATACCCATGTCTGAAGCATGGGTGGCGTTTCTCCCACGTGGTTCCCCATACACCCGGTCCAGCGAGTTGTTTTAGTCCCAGGCTCATGGTTGTTTGTTTTTATGATCATTTTGCCTTCTTTCTGTTATTTCTAAAAGTGTTATGATGGTAGTCCCGCGCTGAAGTCCTATCCCTCGTACCCCTAATGAGTAAAAGTCGTCTTGCGACGACTTGAGGGGGATATGTTGGGCAAAATAACCTGCTGAGCACATCACATGTACATTATAAATATAGCTAACTCCCACCCTAGCTTGAGGAGCACAACACATGGCAGTCACGTTACAATATACCGTATTTTCCGGACTATAAGTCGCGGTTTTTTTGTAGTTTGGCTTGCCCTGCGACTTATATTTCGAAGCGACTTATATGCCAAAATTGTGCGTACATAATCCTCGGCCGCAAGAGGGCACCGTCATTCATTAGGCCTACAACTGAACGCTGCAAGCCTACTGCACCACTGAATAAATTATATTCTCGTCCTCAATGTCCTCCGGTTCAACCAAAGCTACCCCAGCCTTAGCTGCAATTTTGTGCAACATAGCTGTCACACATATCACAGCGCATGACTTGGCCGGCGAAAACTGGAGCCCTCCGCTGGACTTGTGAAGGCATCTGACCGCGGCGCATACGCGTCCGGTGGAATCCCGGTGTCACTGAATTCGGTATACTCTCAGAACTACGAGGGACCGACACACCTATATTGCTATTGTAATTTCATTCAGTCTCTCCAGACTAAACGTTCTTGTTTAAATGTTTAAAAATAAATGCGACTTATACACCGATGCGACGTATATATGTTTTTTTCCTCGTCATGGAGCATTTTTTGACTGATGCGACTTATACTCGGGAGCGACGTATAGTCCGGAAAATACGGTAGTCAATTTTTAACACATAACACACACATGAGAACATGGTCAGGTGAAGGCCAGAACCAAGGCCCCATCTCTCCTCCCGGCAAATGGTAAACACTCAGACAATGCACAGTTTCATCCTCAGAACGGGAGGGCCACAAGCAGGAGACTCTGTGAGACTCTCCCCCGTCAGGAAGAACACAAGAAGATATACATGCATACACTAGGGCCTGGGAGGCAAGGTCAACCAAAGACACACAGAACCATACACATCTCAAACGCACACACCTCATCGAGAGGAAGATACAGCATAAGAGTGTATCACACAGGAACTCAGCCCTTCTTCTGAAGCAGACCTTCCACGGAGGCGAAGCTCCAGACGAACCATCAGCGCTGATTAGGGACTTAGACATATTCGATTTCTCACGCTTTATGACTCCGTATAACCGTTGCCACTTTACTTAATAAATCCAAGGTCCTCGTGCCGATAGACTTTATTACCTCTCCGTCTCATTTTATCTGGTCCAGTAGCTAGACAGACCGTTTTTCCCAACAACAGCGCGTCTGCAGTCTCCGATGAGACAGATGCACATGAATTTCCAACTGCAAATGGCTCAGTTTATTGCCAAATAATATGGCCTAATTCACACATGGAATAAGGGGTTTTCTTCCACAACTTCAGAAATACTGAGTCCTCAAATAAATTTCGGCAAAGAAAACGTATATGATATAACATATGATATGCGGTAACTGTGGTTCTATTTAATGATATACGCAATACATTATAAACATTGTTTCTTATTAGTATTGTATGCTATCCTAATATGCATGTGTCCCCGCGGTAATAGACATTGCCATTGATTGTATTATGCGTTACATGTTTAGTTTGCGTGTGTTTAAACAGAGCACACACGCGCGCCCGCATTCATTCATTATTTTTAACACTCACTCGCGGTAAAACAATGCTTTTCACGATCAAATACTCATCAATCCTAAAAGTTATGGGCATGTAGGCCTACACGATGTCTGTGTCAAGAAAATATGTGTTTGCTGTACGGTGTTTGCAGATGCATTGATTTAAAAGGACAACTTATTGCCGCTGCAACAGCTGTTCTTTCCCAAATAATTTACCAAGAATGTGCGGCTAGGTAGATGGGAGAAGCAAAGTGTATGCGCGAGGTGCACAAGCAATCCGTATGCATCGCATGCGCATGTATGCATGCGCCCTAAAAATAGCATCTGAACAACGCGCCACTGACTTTAAACCAGGTATTTCCTGGTCAGTAGCGCAATGGTAATCAGAAACGGCAAAATACCGTTTGCGCCAGAACACGCCTCCTCCTTCCACCGGACCGCCCCTTGGGGCGCATGATCAATCCCTAATTTACCGGCGAGTGGCGGTGGTGGGAACAGAACGCTCTGCGCCAGTTGTAAACTAGCAACGACACATGCGCCAGTGACTAAGTCACTTGCGCCGGATGCAAGATAGGGCCCTATATCTCAACACTGGCCTGGGAACGCCTCGGGATCCCCCCGTCAGAGCTGGTCAATGTGGCCCGGGAAAGGGAAGTCTGGGGCCCCCTGCTTGAGCTGCTCCCCCCGCGACCCGACCCCGGATAAGCGGATAAAGATGAGAGATGAGATACTTTAATTTGAATTTAAACCATGAAATATACAAAAAAAAATTGAAAAACGCTTCAAAATAAGTGAATAGCAACCTGTACAATTGAACATACACATGGTAAATTTTGCTAAACAATGATGTTTTATACATTACAATTTTCAGTAGATACTGTGTTATAAGAGGAAGTAAAAAATAAAATAAAGAACGCTTTGGCCGAAAATGGATGACATCAATCAAAATATTGAATAATGCCGAAAAATGGATAATACAACAAAAACTGCATTACAGTTCAGAATCTGTACACAATATGGTATAAAACAATATTTACCTGAACAAAACAATGTGTTGATGTCACAGCAGGTCTTGAGTATTTTTTTTATACATTTTTTTATTCTTTTGTCTTAACTTTGCACATTGTTATAGCCATATCTCAAGAATTATTTGATACATTTTCCTCAACTTTGGCACAAACTCAAACTATGATTATTATAATTTTTTTAAGGTCAAGTGCACTGTAACCTCACATTTTATTTTTAAAGTATTTAACTTCAGTAACTAAAAAAAAAGAAATGGTAAAATACTTTTTTATTAGAGAACTAACTGATTAAGTGTGACTTTGCGTATTCTGAACGAGGGAGACATTGTTAATCTCTTAGCTATCACTATCATCAGAGCCATCTTCCCATGTGCTTTTATCCTCTGTTTCCATGGAAAAATTTGCATAATTTGGCGCCGACACAAATCAGTACAGGACAGTCTTGCAGACATACAGGAACATCTTCCTGTCTCACATTTGCTCTGCTTGCAGCTGCAGTGGACTACCTTTAACACACTCTCAGGGGCAGGATTTGTAGTCATCCATGTAACTTTTAACTCCCCATCCTCAATGTGCCATCCATTGCCATTGGGTGAAGGGGCGGACATTATACCTTTGAGAGAATGTCTCATTATTGCAGCCTGGTAGTTTGCCCTTTTGCAGTGTTGGTGCAGGGCATCACTTGTAGGGGGCATTGAAAGTTCCGGCAAAGCTGATGATGCCATGCAGAATGCTCTGTACCTTGCGTCGTTGACATTTTCTGCAGATGATTGGCCATACAGGTGGCACACATATTTGCTCAGCAAATGTTGACTGGTCCAATTCAAAACTGCTGCCCAGATGTGTAAATGCAGACAGGTATTCTTCCTTTTCGCAAGCAACAGAAAACGTCTTTCTTTTCCCCTTGCATGAAAGGCGCTTGTGGAGTCGCAACCTGAGAAGGTATGAATTCCAATAAGTGCCAAACACACACTGTTTCCAAGGGCTGTTGACACCTTAACAAGGTCAATGATTCTTGTCCTGTTGCCAACACCTTTAGCCTCTAATAAATCCATGAGAGCTGATTTGTTAGTTTTGGCAAGTTAACCATCCATACTGGCTAGAGCAGGGGTCTTCAATTAAAATTGAACAAGGTCGTTACTAAAAATTCCTTCCAAGAAAGGTCCAAACCTACCACGTTCTAATAGCCTTCTTTTGTCAAATACAATCAACACGGCATATTACCTTATAATTTCAGATGTATTTATTTTCAATTTCCAAATAGCTTACTTTTAACTATGAAAAGACAAAGTAACGCATATTAACATTTCAAGTAAACAAAACAGGTACATTAGGCCTTCAATTCAAGTAAACATAAAAACTGCATAAGGCCTACATGTGAAGTAAGCAGAACAGGAACACTAGGCCTACACTTCAAATAAACACAAAGTGCATTAGGCCTACATTTCAAGTAAGCAAAACAGGTACACCAGACCTACATTTCAAATAAACACAAAAAGAGCATTAGGCCTTCATTTCAAGTAAGCAAAACAGTGTCTCAATAGGTGTTAGACGCAATAGGTCCTCACAGATCTATTTCTTGTCTTGATGAAACAATCGCACATAAACCAAAAGCTGGGCATTATCCGTTACACCTGAAGACTCATCAATGGCTAAGGATGGGGCACTCTGAACAGCCGCATGAAGCTGTGACAGTTGCCCCAAAATCCATGCAATCTTAAGTGAGCATTTATTTGCACGTTGCTGGCCTGTAAATGAGTGTGCGAAGACACACGTAGCCTTCTCATACTGAGCTCTCGGCTCGGATATTTTCCACGCTCTTACTTCTGACTTCTGGGGATACTTTTCCTCGAAGGATCTGTGTTTGGATTCGTAATGCCGCTTAATGTTCCCGCTTTTTATCAGCGCCACGGTTTCAACACATAAAAGACACAACAAAGGTTTTGTACTGCCTTGCGGGAGAATGAAAAAGTATTGGTCAGTCCAGTCATCTTTAAAATGTAAAAAAAAAAAAATCACATTTCAACTTTCCTTATTTTCGAGCAAGCCATTTTCTCATTCCAAATCGCTCTTCCGGTAAACAAAAAATTTGATTGGCTATTTTTTGAGTGACGCTATTACGCACATGCCGTGACAGACGGAGGGAGGGGGGGAGTTCGGTGAGTGCATGATCTTCGCTCTGTGAAGATCATTGCTTTTTGCTGTTTTTATGCTGTACTACAGACTATTCTGCCTTTTCAATTTGTGTTTCAGTGATAAATGATTTTACTAACATAATCATGCTTTGTATAGTGAAATCATAAAAAAAAAAAAAAACTTTTTTTTTAATTATTATTATTTTAAATTGGTCATGGGTCCGGATAGGACCGTCACTTGGTCCGGACCCGGACCGCGGTCCGCCGTTTGGAGATGCCTATTCTAGGTGGTTGCTAGGATTCTGGGGGATTTCTACGGGGTACTAGTTGGTTTTGATTGTGTTCTAGGTGGATGCTAGGGTGTACTGGGTAATCACTAGGGTGTTTTAGATGGTTTCAATGATCTACAAGGTTGCTAGTGTGTTATTGCTGGTTGCTAGGGTGTTTTAAGTTGTTGATATGGTGTATCTGGGTGTTTTTTATGGTGTTCTATTTTGGTTCATATTGTGATTTAGTTGCAAGGGTTTCCTGGGTCAGTGGTTCGCAACCTTTGGCTTGAGATGTACCATCAAGGGCAGGTACCATAAAACAATTATAAATGCACATGCAGTGGCGTGATTTGGCAACCAGGCTCCGGCACAGCACCCCAAGCGGCCCGGGGGAGAAGTGATAGACGGGGTGTACCACCGATTTACCCCAGATGGTGCCCATGAGCGCATTAGCCTGCATGAGACGTTATGGGTCCTCTTGGCAAAAAGCTTCAGCATGTCAAATAAGGCCAAGACACCAAAGGTGCTATCCATTTGTATGGTACACCGGTACGTCCTAGTCGTAAGGTGTAAATCTCCCAGCTTTTTTGCGGCATTCACAAAGGAATGCTCCCTTTTGTGCAATTCTGAAAGTAGAGCAAGTTCAGTGAGGCCGACCGTACGACTCAACAACAAAAATGGCTGCGCCCGTAAAGAGATTTAATTTCTTTGTATTTGTATCACGTTGATCATTTTTAATGTAGATTTTAAATGCTCTTAGACACTTGTTTACATTGCTCACCAATTTATGCATTGCACGGTCTTGCTGTGCGTGCAATACAATCAAATGTGGGTTTTCTTTTCAAGCTGATTTGTCAAAGAGGCTAATGTAGCTAACAATAACAATGACTATCCAATGAGAAAGCTATAAGCGCTGCAAGCCAGGAAATTACGTCACTTTCTACCTAGAGCAGGTCGGATGTACCGGTGTACCATATAAAATGGAAAGCACCACAAGTTTCAGAATTTTTTACAAAAAAGTGTTTGTCTAGCAGCCGTATAGGTTTGCACACTAATTATAGCGGCCCCTGTGGTCATAGCAGGGACAAAACATTTTGGGGACCTCCGGTCTTCCGGTCTAGATATGCTAAATTAATTTCACAACTTTGAGGTTCTATGTTTGGAGTTATTGATTTTTGCATTCTACCCCAATCACTTTCTATATTTAATATTAATATTGAAAATATGAATAGAAGAATTAATAAATAAGTCTAACATGGATGGTCTCTAGAAGTAGTAGCGCATTGCATTGATATATTCCCACATTTTTGTTAGGGGTTTGGTGCAACCCAAAATAAATATGGGGGTAGAGAGTGACGGAAAATAGGGAGGAAGAATAATAATAAGACACATGATTATAATAGTTTGGCTTGCTTTTGCAATCACCCTAATTATTGGAGATGAGTATGGAAGAACAGAATAGTCTTGTGAGATAATTGTTATTTTCTAAATAGCTGTAAAAGAGCGCCCTAGTTTCCATGCCCCCTCCCAATAGACTCTACCTGAATCGGGAGGTTTGGAGGGACGAGTTACCTTAGTTAACCACTTGATACATCATTCTGACCGGAGAGGAGAAAGCTATCTATTTGCACATCACAATGTCTAAGAAACCTAAACACTCTGGCGCCCAGGGGAGGAAGAGAACGAAAGAAGAGGAGGAAAAACGGGAAAAGACAGATATACAGTAACTTTAATTTGTTTATCTTTAATGTAGGCCTGGCTGGCTATAGCCAACTGGTCACTTTGTCTGGCTCTTGTTCACCTTTATATCTTTATTTCTCTGGAGCTAACTGTTCCCTATACATAACTCCGCTTAATACGTGGCTATTGGTTTAATTTATTAAACTTATCGAAGCAATATGTGGTTTTATTATTTAGTAAATACAAATAATCCGCCAACAGTTGTCAGAGCGTAGTAGCGCGTTGCCAAGCAACGTGTAAACAACTTAACTGGAGTTAACTAGTCATGCAGTGTTTGTTTTTAAAAAAGGAAAAGGAACGGCAGCTCTTTACCTAGCTGGTAGGCTGCTCAATCCAAACCCACACGCTTCAATGAAAATCAAAACATACCTGCTATGTACATAGGTCCATAACAGTTTGTAACCAACAGTAAAATGGGGGTATTATCCAATGCATTGTAGCAACCATTGTTGGAGCAGTGTTTATTTTCAAGCTGATTTGGATGATAGTTTGTGGTTTGCATATCTTACATTTCCAATATCTTTCATATAATAATATACTATTGTATATTTTTTACACTTCAGTTGAGTGCTTGTTTAATCTCTGGTTAGAACCAAACTAGATAAACCATACTACATTTAATTGTACTTACAATAATTTGAATCTGAACTCATATCTATTATTTTGCTTATGAATGCCTTTAGTAAACATCATGCATTTCTTTGCAGTATTTTGTGCATACCTTATTGTATGAGTGATTCATTGTCACTTGTTTTGCAAGACTTTTTTTTACTGCAAAGTGTTTAATTATTAAAAGTTCTAACGTCTGCAGTATTTCGTGCATACCATATTGTATTTATGATTCATTGCTTGTTACTTGGTTTGTAATATGTTTTGTGTGTTTAATTTTCTATCTAAAATCAAAGAGTCTCAAAGACAAAGCTTTGTAGCTTCTCTGAGTTTATTAACATTGGTAGTCGAATTTACTGTGCGATCCAAAGGGGTTGGGGGCGCCAGCAAAAATCTTGCCTAGGGCGCCAAATTGGTCAGGGCCGGCCCTGGCAAAAATAACGTTTTACATACAGTGAAATTAAAAAGTGGGTCACCACTCTGTCCTTCATTGTGCAAATTACTGGAACCTGAATAAATAATAGATAATAGTAATTTAAAAACAAAGATGCCTTAATGAGGTGATGCTATAAAAACAGTCCTTGTGGTGCAGAAAGTGCAGGAGTGCCAGTTATAGTCCACCGGATTTAAGCTCCTCCTCAGTCTCTCAGTCCAAGCTTTTAGGCAGCGTAGGCGTCTGCCTGACTGCAGCAGGGTGAAGGGTGACTTGGAAAGCAGGTGTTGTGTGTGGAAATACCATGAGATCCTGAGTGAGGTGCATCCCCAGGTACTTGAAGCTGGCGACCCTCTCCACAGGTTCCCCACTGATGATGAGTGGGGTGAGCCCACTGCCCTGCTTCCTCCGGAAATCCACCACCATTTCCTTAGTTTTGTTGATATATAGGGCCAGGTTATTGGTCTGACACCACAGTGCCAGTTCTGCCCCTTGGTTCAGGTAGCCCTGCTCGTTGTTGCCAGTGATGAGACCCAGCACCACGGTGTCATCGGCAAACTTGATGATGGAGGTTGAGCTGCTGGAGGCTATGCAGTCAAGCGTGTAGATGTTGTAGAGCAGTGGACTCAGAACGCACCCCTGGGGGGTACCCGTTTTGAGGATCAGGGGTCCTGACATTACACCTCCCCCTACTCTAACCACCTGGGGGCGATCAGTGAGGAAGCTGAGCACCCAGTTACATATTTGGTTGTTGATTCCCAGCTACCCGAGCTTCTGGATCAGACGAGAGGGAATTATGGTATTGAATGCCGAGCTGTAATCTATAAACAGCATTCTCACATAATTCCCTCTCACCTCATCAAGGTGGGTCAGAGAGTTGTGTAAGAGATTGAAAATGGCATCATCCTTGCTCCTGTTTTCCCTGTACGCAAACTGAAGGGTGTCAAATGAGCTGGGCAGGGAGGAACTGATTCTATCAGCTTCTCAAAACATTTCACCAATGCTGATGTCAGGGCCACAGGATGATAATCATTAATGCACGATGGTGTATTTTTCTTGGGCACAGGGATAATGACGGACTGATTGAAGCAAGATGGAATGACAGCTTGGGCCAGGGATGTGTTAAAGATTTTAGTATACACTTTTTGTGGATACTAAAATAGGTGCACTAGAGATGCACCGATTGCAAAATTCTTGGCCGATACCGATTTCCGGTTTTTAAGGAGGTCTGACCTGCCAAAACCGGTTTTTCCGATACCGATTTTCTAAGAAATAATTATAATCATATAATAGACACCATATTTGTTGGCTTGAGTACCCTTCTCCCAGACAACATTTTGCTTATATAACTGCAATTAAAACCACAACTAGTGGTAGGCTATATGCTATCATAACTCCCCTTTTCAAGAATAAAACATCACAAATAAGAAATAGAGTGAGAGTTTCAACAGTGCCTCCTGAGCAGATTTATTTTGAACACTTACATTCAGTCCAGTTTACAGGTCAATAACTAGGATAAAACTAAAATAAATACAAACAAAAGATAAAGTGCACTATTATGTACTGAAAATAAACTGGTTCTCAAAGTAAATTGCACATTTCAGGTCTTTGACCTCTCTAAATAAAAAAGTGCATCATAATATGGGATAAAAAAAAAACATCAATACAAACAGGTAGCTTTAGGTTGTGATCAAAGTACTCCATCCCACTCCCAATGCAATCACTTAACCATCAATGGCAGGTTCTTCTTCACAAACAGAAGCATCTCTGCCTTCTCACCAGAAAGCCTGTTTCTTTTCTCGTCTATGACATTACTAGCCAAGCTAAACAAGCGCTCGCTATCGACGCTTGTACATGGAGCAGAGAGGTAGGCTTGGGCAAGCGGGGCAAGTGCAGGGTAGTGTGTTTTGTTTTCATGCCAGTATTTCAGTACATCATTTACAGTTTCATCTTCAGATCTCTTGGTGGGCAACTCGGAGAGGTAACGATGTAACTGCACAGATGAAGGGCTGCCCAGCAGTCGCTCTTCCTCATTGCTAGCACTCTCCTTCAGTATCTCAGCATGCACCGAAAGCAGTGGACTTGCCCTTTTGGCTGCAGGTTCCCCAGAAGGCAAACCCATCAGGTGTGGGTTTGCTGGCACTGGTGTCCACTGTGTCCAGCATGTTCAGAAGCACCCTTTTCACCTCATCCTTTACTTCTGCTGAGAAGTAGCAGGTTTTGTATCTGTATCAACTAGGCTGACCAAACGTCCTCTTTTCCCCGGACATGTCCACTTTTTACGTCCCGTCCGGGGGGGTTTTATTAATTGATGATAATGTCCGGTTTTCGGACATTATCTCGTCGCATATTTGTTTTTGCCTCGTCGCATATTTGTGTTTCTGGGTCTTTCACATAACCTACTAGTTATTACCATTGTATATGTCTATGGTTATTACGGCCTTCCAAGTTCTGGAAATGGTATCTCCCTTACGTTCCACCTTCTTGCGCGAGCTGACTGTAGAGAGAGTCTGTCATTGGGCGACCGATCTCAGGGTTGCCAGAGCCACGATAATTATCCTCCAAATACGACCATTTTGAGCCTTTGGTACGTTACTTTGCCATTTCCAATCTGGCAACATTGAGCACCTTGCCGCTTCCACTCTGTTTACAACAGCACATTACATCTGCAGCCATGCCTAAACGTAAATGTAAGTTCACGGACGAACTAAAGAAAAAATACCCATGTTTTCGCCTCGCCTCGTGTTCTGTTGCGTATAAGCCCAGGGCACGTTTCTGTTCCAACAGCGACTGCAACATATAAAATGTGCTGTTCCACCTCGTGGGGACATCCTGTTGCAAGCGCTTCGTGGGTTGACCCAACTCCTCCTGGATAGCGTGGAGTTTTGAATAGGCTAGCGATGAGTGTTTGAAGTGCGTGACTATTCTCCTGCCTGTTGCCACAGCGTCAGTGATAGAGCGTTGAGACTGCAGTCCCTCAATCACCGCTAACTGTAGTGTATGTGCCATACACGGGAGACTGGGGAGGTTGCCATCTTCCAGTGCTTTGGTCATATTACTAGCGTTGTCACGCAACACGACATGAACCCTCTTCTTATCGATTTTCCACTCCGCCAACATTTTGTCAAATTTGGCTCTTAGATTGTCGGCGGTGTGGGACCCGGGGCATTCCTCACAACGTAGAAGGACTTGATGTAGCTCAAATTCATCATCCAGCCACTGAGCAGTCAGGCTCAACATTGACATTAAGCTCACGTTAGAAGTCCAAATGTCCGTTGTGAAACTGACCGGGGATTTAGTACCGTCCAGCAGTTTGTGTATATGGCTTGAAACTCTCTCAAACAACTCGGGCAGCTGTTGGGCAAAATAACCTGCTGAGCACATCACATGTACATTATAAATATAGCTAACTCCCACCCTAGCTTGAGGAGCACAACACATGGCAGTCACGTTACAATATAGTCAATTCTTAACACATAACACACACATGAGAACATGGTCAGGTGAAGGCCAGAACCAAGGCCCCATCTCTCCTCCCGGCAAATGGTAAACACTCAGACAATGCACCGTTTCATCCTCAGAACGGGAGGGCCACAAACAGGAGACTCTGTGAGGCTCTCCCGAGTCAGGAAGAACACAAGAAGATACACATGCATACACTAGGGCCTGGGAGGCAAGGTCAAGCAAAGACACACAGAACCATACACATCTCAAACGCACACACCTCATCGAGAGGAGGATACAGCATAAGAGTGTATCACACAGGAACTCATCACCTTCTTCTGCAGCAGACCTTCCACGGAGGCGAAGCTCTGGACGAACCATCAGCGCTGATTAGGGACTTAGACATATTCGATTTCTCACGCTTTATGACTCTGTATAACCGTTGCCACTTTACTTAATAAATCCAAGGTCCTCGTGCCGATAGACTTTATTACCTCTCCGTCTCATTTCATCTGGTCCAGTAACTAGACAGACCGTTTTTCCCAACAATTTGGTGACCCACGACGTGATTTTTTCTGAATTGAACACGCAACTGGGAAACGAGAGACGGAGAGCGGCACGACCTCGGGACCCCGGAGCACCGGACCGATTCCTGCAGTCTCACCTCGCGTACGCCCAACAAAAGGTAGGCAGAACCTGTTGATAAAATCCAAACTCTGCATAGTTATATAGGAACCACATTAGGAGGTGAGACTGTGAGAGCGGTTCGCTACGGGATATCTCGTGGGGACGAATAGAGCTGCATCCCAGCATTCCCCCTAAATCCGATTGACCCTGAACGCGTGACACATCGAATATCGGCTCGTTGCATGGTGAAAGAATACCCTCGAGACCATAGGGCCTATAATAATCGGTCATAGTGATACAAGACTACCGATGGCCGTGTAATGGATGCCTGGGCCAAGAATGGAACTCAGAGGGGTGCCTGGGCCGCGGGTGGAACCCAGAGGGAATGAGGAGAAAAAACTAGGGCCTATAAGAATCAGTCATAGTGATACAAGACTACCGATGGCCGTGTAATGGATGCCTGGGCCAAGAATGGAACTCAGAGGGGTGCCTGGGCCGCGGGTGGAACCCAGAGGGAATGAGGAGAAAAAACTAGGGCCTATAAGAATCGGTCATAGTGATACAAGACTACCGATGGCCGTATAATGGATGCCTGGGCCAAGAATGGAACTCAGAGGGGTGCCTGGGCCGCGGGTGGAACCCAGAGGGAATGAGGAGAAAGAGAAGGGCCTATAAGAATCGGTCATAGTGATACAAGACTACCGATGGCCAAGTAATGAATGTGTATTAAATAATTCTATGTGGTAAGAAGGTTAGAGTCCCTTTGCAGAGGGAACCGTATGCCTGGGGCACGAGTGACACACAGAGAGACAGTGTGTGTATGCGCGAGAGAGGCTGTGTGTGTGTGTGTGTGTGTAAGAGGCCCAGAGAGGTTGAGACGGAGAGACTATGTGTGTGTGTGTGTGTGCGTGTGTAAGGGGCCCAGAGAAAAAAAAAAAAAAAAAGAGAACGAGCGTATCTGTGGGCCGGCTAAATATAGAAATAAATCATTCAATGATAACCCGGGTGTGTGTGTGTGCAGCGTTTGCTTGCTTTGTTATGCTCAACGCTATGTGTGCAGCGCTTGCTTGCTTTGTCGTGCTCAACGCTATTTTGCCGTGTCTGATGATTGTGGGCGCGGGACACAGAATGAGAAGTCTGTTGATATGTTTCTGTGTGCGTCTGCGAGAAAGAGGGAATCTGTGAGTGAATCAGTGGGTGTGTATGCGTGGCCCGCTCTATCTTGACCCGTTAAAACGGGTAAAGGAAAGAATAGATAGATTGATAATAATGAATAATGTCTCTCTGACGTATTGCTTCGGTCTATGGCTTAACCTGCGGACCTAGATAAACTGACAATGATAAATAACCTTTTTACTGTGTTGCTTCAATCTACCGTTTGACCCGTTAAAACTAGACCTAGATAAGTTGACAAAGAGAAAGGATATCTCTTTTACTGTGTTTCTTTGAATTACTACTGGACCTGTCGCATAGATAAACTACGATACTAAACAACATCTCTTTGTCGCGTTGGTTGACGATTTAGCCTGTTGAAACAGATTAATCAATAAAGATAGATAACGATTATTGGCTATGAGGAATATCTGGATGTATTGAATAACGTCTCTAGGCCCTGTTGTTGTTTTT
The DNA here is from genome assembly GCF_031168955.1 of Gadus macrocephalus. NCBI lineage: Eukaryota > Metazoa > Chordata > Actinopteri > Gadiformes > Gadidae > Gadus > Gadus macrocephalus. The sequence continues at coordinate 11,405,680 of NC_082383.1, read as the reverse complement.
TGCTTCCCCCCCCCTGTTTTTTCCTCCTTTTCTCCTCCTCCAAGAGTGACAAGAGCTACCCCCTAGTCTCTCATCCGCTCTCGTGTGTTAGACAGGCCACACAGAGTTATAGCATCACGGCCGCCATTTTTTGAGTTCTCTCACTCAGTCCCAAGCCACACCTCCCCCTCCGCCAAATCTGGACAACTCCAACCCTGCCCTTCCCCAACTACACCGCCCCCTACTGGACAACTCCAACCCTGCCCTTCCCCAACTACACCGCCCCCTGCTGGACCACTCCAGCCCTGTCCTTCCCCAACTACACCGCCCCCTACTGGACCACTCCAGCCCTGCCCTTCCCCAACTACACCGCCCCCTGCTGGACAACTCCAACCCTGCCCTTCCCCAACTACACCGCCCCCTACTGGACCACTCCGACTCTGCCCTTCCCCAACTACAGCGCCCCCTACTGGACAACTCCAACCCTGCCCTTCCCCAACTACACCGCCCCCTGCTGGACCACTCCAGCCCTGCCCTTCCCCAACTACAGCGCCCCCTACTGGACCACTCCAACCCTGCCCTTCCCCAACTACAGCGCCCCCTGCTGGACCACTCCGACTCTGCCCTTCCCCAACTACAGCGCCCCCTACTGGACAACTCCAACCCTGCCCTTCCCCAACTACACCGCCCCCTGCTGGACCACTCCAGCCCTGCCCTTCCCCAACTACAGCGCCCCCTACTGGACCACTCCAGCCCTGCCCTTCCCCAACTACAGCGCCCCCTGCTGGACCACTCCGACCCTGCCCTTCCCCAACTACACCGCCCCCTACTGGACCACTCCGACTCTGCCCTTCCCCAACTACAGCGCCCCCTACTGGACAACTCCAACCCTGCCCTTCCCCAACTACACCGCCCCCTGCTGGACCACTCCAGCCCTGCCCCAACTACAGCGCCCCCTACTGGACCACTCCAACCCTGCCCTTCCCCAACTACAGCGCCCCCTGCTGGACCACTCCGACTCTGCCCTTCCCCAACTACAGCGCCCCCTACTGGACCACTCCGACCCTGCCCTTCCCCAACTACACCGCCCCCTGCTGGACCGCTCCGACTCTGCCCTTCCCCAACTACAGCGCCCCCTACTGGACCACTCCGACCCTACCCTTCCCCAACTACACCGCCCCCTGCTGGACCAGCTCCTCCTAGCCGAGTGTTGATGTGTCCCTGAGCAAGTTACATGGTGATCACAGGATTCAGGAATAATTATCTAGAAATCAAAACATGAGCAATTAGCGTTACAAATTGTCTGCACACCACTCCACAGGAGTCAATGGGTTCAATGGCGCCAGGGTAAAGTGACTCATCAAAAGAGGAGCGGACCCAACCCATGGACTCTGCGTGGATAGGTGGATGTTATTTTGGTGCTTGGACCTGACGAGGTCTAGGTGCCAAGATAACAACACAAATAAAATATTTCCTTAGAGATTATGATAAGTAATAGACAATTTATTAAAAGTGATCTTATAATTTAGAAAAAACAATCGGCAATATTTAAAAATTAGACCAAATAAGTATGATCAAACGTTATCCAAATTTCTAATTCAGGCTATCCACAATGACAAATGTCATTTAAAATAAATAAGCAAAATAAAATAAGAAAGGATGCGTATGTGAGCCTGTTCTCGTGTGTGTGTCAGGGCTGCCGAGGTAGGGGAGAATCCTCTCCTACTCCGAGTGATGGAGTACACAAGGGGATACACAAGCACACTTCAGATAAAACAATATGGTTAATTAGTAAATAGAAACAATGTATCAATTCAGTGTTGAATAAACTAGATAAGGACAACGTAGAGGGTTTGGGTTTGGCATAGTAGTGAATCAAAATGTGGAAAACACTAAATGCAATCAATAGGTAGAATAAAAGGTTTAATTAGGTCGTCCAATTTAAATAGATAGTGAAGGGCAATCGGGTAGGATTATGAAGAGAATTGTGATTTTAAGTAACGGTTAAGACCGAAGTATGTCGCCCAATATTGAAAATGCAAGTTTTAATATTGTGATTTTGTTTTCTTTCACATCTCCCTAGTTCAGGACAATAGGTGGATTGACGCCACATCTGCTGGGAAGGAGTCATACATGCTATGTTGTCAAATTGGATTCGGAAGTAGTGGGTTTACCTTTCAAATGCCACTACTGCTGCTGCAACACTTTAATAATTTTAACTCTGATAAATTACCTTTTGTTTTATAGTTGCCCTGATGTGTATCTTTTACGCACACACACGCTGCATAGGGCAGTTGCGGCTGAAGACTGTCTCCATCCCTCCACTTTGCGATCTATACCACCATATAGGTGGGGATTGATCGTATCCCAGGTACGGCATCCTGCACTAAGCCAGTATGGAAGGCTGGTTAGCCAATGACGGGTAAGATCCCACCTTGAAGCCCGGGACAACCTAAAACAGGTACAGTCACGATTACTTGGCAGAGTCACTGTGAGCACTGGCTCACTTGAACATGAAGTGACGAACTGCAACCATCATAGGAAAAGCCGGCTGATGAAAGGTGGAGGGGGAACAGGAGTCAGATATGTCAGCTCTGGCAGCAGAGGTGGTCTTGGAACGGGGCATGTCGCGTTTTATTTTATTTTATTTTACCTTTGTGGTATAGAAGGCCACTAACGCATGAACGTTTTTTCGGTTTAGTGCATGACTTTGGAACAGCGTGGTTTCAGGCGGCTGATGGTAAACCCACCCATATTGGGCTTTGGATTTGGACATACTGGTTTCGTTTCCCTTCCCAAAAGATTGGTTTCAGTTTGCTGATGCTTAAAGTTAGACGTTTCGACGTTGGTTGCACCAACGGCGTTCTTAGATTTGCTTATCATTTAATGCGCATGGTTTTGACCATTGCGCAAGGAGGGGGAGGTTTTGAGGAGAATTTGGAACATTTTTGAAAACAAGGTTTTTCTTCACCATACTTGCAAACAATGATTGACATCCAGCTAAATGAGTGTGAAATATTTGAAAAAACAGTGTTCAACAGAGGGGTAGAAGCAGTCCCATCAGACGACCAAAGTGCGGCTACGGTAATCAAGGTTCTGACTAGAGAAGTCATGCCAATGTTTGGAATTCCGTCACAAATTAGCTCAGGCGATAGGGCAGTGTTTATTCAGAAAACACTCAAACAAGTGATTCAACATTTGCATGTCGAATAAAGACTAGTCTGTGTCTACAATCCTCAAACCACAAGGTATGGTGGAGAGAGGAATGGGACGCTTAAGACAAAGATTAACAAAATTAAATTAGAGTACTAAATTAAAGGACTAATGCACTACGACTGACACTAATGAGTTATCGCATGAAAACTAACAGAACGACGCATCTAACCCCGCATTAAATGCTTAAGGGTCGACCCATGCCTTCACTTAACATTCGAGGGTCCCAAAAGGGACTTCCATTAGAGTAAGTAGAAATAGAATTAAGGAAAATATGTTTGAACATCTAACTGTTGTACATAAGTTTGTAATTCCAGCAAGAGAAACACAAAGTTCCAGGGCCGGAGGAGGAGCCAGATGCAGACACGCCCGGAGCCAACGAACTACCCAAGAATGATGCAATCAAATTTCGGCAGGGTTTGAATCAGTCCTGTTTTGGTGGTCCACTATTAACAAAAATGTTAATTGGATAAATAATATATACTATAATCAGCAACGGTTTGTCAATTTTTCCACGGATAAGGTCAAGGGACTATATAAATATAGATATGCTATTGGCAGTGCAAGGAGGGGTGTGTGGGATGATAAGGACAACATGTTGTACTTTTATCCCAACAACACGGCCCCTGACGGGTCAGTGACAAGGGCCCTGGCCGGCCTTCGAGCTCTTTCCGTCCAGATGGCAGAGGACTCTGGGGTCGACAACCCCATGGAGAAATGGATGACTGACATGTTCGGCAAGTGGAAGGGCCTTCTCATGGCCGTCCTGTCATCCCTGGCTTGCTTCGTCGGGATTGTGGTCTGCTGCGGGTGTTGCTGCATCCCCTGTGCCCGCACCCTCTGCTCACGCCTCATCACCACGGCCCTCGAAAAGGAGAAACAACAGCCCCCTCCCTACTCCGAAGCGGCCCCCCTCATGCCCCTTCTGGATTGCCTGGACCAGCTTCCCCTGGACGACCAGATAGTGCCTGCAAACTTTGACTGTGAGTATGGCCTCCCTCACCCTGCAACCTTTGACTTTGAGTACGAGCTCCCCTCCACACTCCCAACCCCCGCCATCGACTGCATCCCCGCCGAGCCGGACATCTACCCGTGAGTGCTAGTGGCCTCTCCAGGTGCACGGCCCCGGCGTCCTGTTTCCACCACCGTATGCTGAAACCCCACCACGGCACCCCCCCCTTTCCCCCCCCCCCCCCCCCCGCCTGTGACGTGCTAGTAACCTCTCCGGGTGGGCTGCCCCATTCCCGTCCCCGCCAAAGGCACCACCCCCCCTCCCACCTGATGCGCCCACGTCGCCCGGACCAGGGATCTGCGTTCCGGCACCAGGGGCTGCGGCCCGTTCCCTTAAGGCTTGAGGGCGCCCCTGGCTGTATTCGCTTCTGTACGCTTCACTGTTTTTAGCCGCTCCCATATCTATGCCCGCGTCTACGCAACCGACGCCGGGAACGTAAATGTTGTTGTTTATATCGCTGTCCCACTAGATGGAGCTCGGGGATACACACGGGCGAGATTCCAGGGGCCTTGATTGCCCGTTTATCAGATGAGGTCCTGAGCGCAGTTGAATAAAAGGGTCTAACGCTCAGGTGGCGCCTTGCGACCACCTGCCCATGATGACGCTCAGGACTATTCCGTGGTTTCAGTTGTTCCCGTGCCCCGGGCCTACCCTGACTACCCCATGCGTGTGATTGCTTATTGTTACACGACCGGTTGACCCCTCCTCACATCCTTAGTGTGTAGTCATCTAGGGATGGGTTGAGGGGGATTGCCAATCGTTGTCTACCTCATATCTTTCTGATATTATTATTATTATTTAGGGACACGTTTCATGGTTACATTTCTTTCCTGTGATCGTTAGTGTAGTGTTTGTGTGATTGTTGCATTTTGATATTGTTATTGTTTACTGTTAGTCTTATTACTGTTTTTTGTTTGGAGTTTGTTTTATTGTTGCATTTTTTTGTTATTATTATGGTTTGGTGTTGGTTTTGTTGTATGGCCAGCATTGTTGTTGGTTGTTGTTTTTTGGTATAGTTTGATATTTGTTTTTTTTTTGTATGATTGTCTGCGTGTGGTATGTTTTTTGTGTATTATCCAGTATTGTTGGTATTGTCTGCTCGCGATGTAAGGCCGGGGTGGATGCCACCCCCTAGGTGGGGTGTGTATGGCATACCCATGTCTGAAGCATGGGTGGCGTTTCTCCCACGTGGTTCCCCATACACCCGGTCCAGCGAGTTGTTTTAGTCCCATGCTCATGGTTGTTTGTTTTTATGATCGTTTTGCATTCTTTCTGTTATTTCTAAAAGTGTTATGATGGTAGTCCCGCGCTGAAGTCCTATCCCTCGTACCCCTAATGAGTAAAAGTCGTCTTGCGACGACTTGAGGGGGATATGTTGGGCAAAATAACCTGCTGAGCACATCACATGTACATTATAAATATAGCTAACTCCCACCCTAGCTTGAGGAGCACAACACATGGCAGTCACGTTACAATATAGTCAATTCTTAACACATAACACACACATGAGAACATGGTCAGGTGAAGGCCAGAACCAAGGCCCCATCTCTCCTCCCGGCAAATGGTAAACACTCAGACAATGCACCGTTTCATCCTCAGAACGGGAGGGCCACAAACAGGAGACTCTGTGAGGCTCTCCCCAGTCAGGAAGAACACAAGAAGATACACATGCATACACTAGGGCCTGGGAGGCAAGGTCAAGCAAAGACACACAGAACCATACACATCTCAAACGCACACACCTCATCGAGAGGAGGATACAGCATAAGAGTGTATCACACAGGAACTCATCACCTTCTTCTGCAGCAGACCTTCCACGGAGGCGAAGCTCTGGACGAACCATCAGCGCTGATTAGGGACTTAGACATATTCGATTTCTCACGCTTTATGACTCTGTATAACCGTTGCCACTTTACTTAATAAATCCAAGGTCCTCGTGCCGATAGACTTTATTACCTCTCCGTCTCATTTCATCTGGTCCAGTAACTAGACAGACCGTTTTTCCCAACACAGCGCTGTGTCAGAAAAGTACCGCCTACTTGGTAATTTGTACCGTGGACTCAGGTGTTTCATCAGGTTTACGAAGCCTTTATCCTGTACTACGCTAAACGGCTGGTCGTCCAGAGCCATGAACTCCATTATTTTCTTAGTGGTGGCGTTGGACTTTTCAGTGTTGATGTCGAACATAGCAGCCATGGTGGAGGGTTGTTGTGGTTGCTGCGACTCTGCTGCATCCCTCCTCTTAGCGGCAGTGTCCTTATATGTGCTAAACACACCTGGGTGCTTCTTTTCCAAGTGGCGTATTAAGTTTGTTGTTCCAAATGTCTTAGGCGTTGATCCCCCACGGCTTATTTTTGACTTGCAAGCATTACAAACAGCGTGTTTTGGGTCGTCCTGGCACACAGTGAAATAAGTCCAAATCAGCTACATGTTTTCTTCCCGAGTCTTGCTAGTTTTGAGCTGTTTTGCTCTGGGCCCCTTGAGCTGCTACGCACCGCGCATGCGGGTGAGTTTGATCGGCCGAAAACCGGAAATTACGACAGTGACCGGCAGGTCACCGATTGTGGCCGATTGGATATAAAACCGGCTTTTTTAATCGGCGGCCGATTGATCGGTGCATCTCTAGTTTGCACAGGATTTTAAAACCCTCCCAGGAATCTGGTCCGGCCCCGCAGCCTTTTTCCTATTCACGCCCTTGAAGACCCTCCTCACATCACTCTCAGTGACAATGAATGGGATCTCCCTGTCCTTTGCCATTTCCTCAGCCATATCTGCAATAAAGTTGTTTTTTCCCCAGTCTGGCTCAAACCGTGCATAAAAAGTATTTAATTCATCAGCAAGAGAGGGGGCAGAGCTACTCAACAAGTAGGGCTTGTTCTTAAAGTCAGTCATAATCCGCAGGCCCTTCCACACTTGTGCAGGGTCACCAATATTGAAATCAGCTTCCACTTTGTCCCTATATCACCGCTTTGCATCTTTCACAGTCCTTCTCAGGCCATAGGCTGCAACTTTATATTCAGTCATGTCACTTGAAATGATCACGGCATTTTAGGCGGAAGTCTGCCCGGTTAATGCTGCCTTGACAGTTCCATCTACCCATGGTTTTTGATTTGAGAAGACTTTTATTTTGACATCCTGTATGGTCTCGCAGTATAGCAGATTGATGTAACTCCCAACCACTTCCGCCATTTCACCGACGTCATCCGAGGACTCACGGAACATCTCCCAATCCACGTTTTCCAACGCGACTTGGAGCAATGCTTCTGATTGGACCGTCCAGCGCCTGACGTCATTCGTCACTGGAGCTTCACGCAGTATTTTCTGTTTATATTTGGGAAGTAGGAGAATGGACACATGATCACTTCACCTCAGCATTTCGATGAAGTATAAAATATGGTGATGGGGAGTATATCCACAGCTATCAGATATATTTACGAGACACTTCAACCTGTCCCTGTCCAAAGCCATTTTTCTGCCATGCATCAAATATGCTAAAAATAATTCCCCTGCCCAAAAAACCTACCATAAGCAGCTTAAATGACGACCGCCCAGTGGCACTCACACCAGTGATCACTAAGTGCTTTGAGTGGTTGATCCAGAGGGACATCCTAGCCAGCCTCCCTTCGATCCGCACCAGTTTGCATACAGAGCAAGAAGGTCTACAGAAGATGCCAACTGCTCTTCACTGTGCACTGTCCCATCTTGAACACCAGGGGAGCTATGTGAGGATGCTCCTTGTAGACTTCAGCTCTGCATTCAGTACTATAATTCTGGGGAGACTTGTCATCAAACTCACCACCTTAGGGATCTCACCATCCATCTGTCAATGGTTTATGGACTTCCTGACCAACCCACCTCAAAGTAGGGATGGGCGATATGGCCTAAAATCCATATTGCGATATGCATTGCAACCTATTGCGATAACGATATATATCACGATATATAAATCATAATAGAACCATTTCAGAACAGGTTACATAGACTCTAAGGAAAGCCAAACTGCTAAATGTATAAAACAAAAGAAAGAAACTTAGTATGTCGTTTTGAGAACATTTATTGTGCAAAACTGTAATCATACAACATAATGTTGTAGCTGCAGAGACTTATAATTCTCTTAATGAAATTAAAACTGGTGGTGTCTTGTTAATAAAGAAACGGATACTGTGAATTAGGGAAATACGTCTAGTATTAGGCATGGCTATTTTAAATAAGGAAAAATCTTCCAAGTGTGTGCACAGATAATTGATATTAAAACATAAAAGTGCAAAATGAACGCATACAATTTTGAAATGAACATGAAATGAGCGCAATCACCAGCTCCTCCATTTCGCTTTCAGCCATATTTACTTAGATGACATGATGCGTTGAAGCCGGATGCAGCTCATGGCTCTTTAAATTTTGCGGGTCGCGGATGATGCGTTGCAGCCGGTTGCAGCTCGTGGCTCTTTAAATTTCGCGGGTCGTGGATGATGCGATGCAGCTGGTTGCAGCTCGTGACTCTTTTTAAATTTCGCGGGTCGCGGATGATGCGTTGCAGACGGTTGCAGCACGTGGCTCTTTATATTTCGCGGGTCATGGATAGATCGCGTCAAACATGCATTATCGCGATAGAGCAATCCAACTAAAATCTCTATCGTAGGCCATTTTTTATCGTTTATATCGTCTATCGTTTATATCGCGCATTCCTACCTCAAAGTGTGAGATAGGCCCACACATCTCCTCCCAACTCACACTCAGCACTGGCCCCCCTCAGGGCTGTCTACTGAGTCCCCTGCTATTCTCTTTTATGACTACAGCCATGGACACACACACACACGCACACACACACACACACACACACACACACACACACACACACACACACACACACACACACACACACACACACACCCCTCCTAGTAGACCTCCCAATCTTTTACTTTCTTGTGCATTTGCTGGCTCATTAATGACAATGATGCAGATGTTTTGGTGTTTATCTGGATCATTCCAAAGGTACCAGAGAATATATATAATATGTCTGAACATATTGTCTGTAGAACTATTTTCAGTATACCTGCAAATGTATTTCATGTAGCTGCTATTAAAAACTTTAATGTAATCCTTTAATTGAAGAGTTGATTCGCTGCACACTTTTTTATTGCATAATTTTTGTAATATTTTGTCAAGTTGAGTATTAAAGTGTAATTCCGGTGAAAGGGTCTTTTTCGGCATTAAAACCCATAAAATAAGTCGACCAGACACATTTTTTCATTGATAAAGGAGTATAGATATAATGTAACAGCCAAAATTACTTCCAAATTACCAACAACTACCTTGTTATTGGCTTCCAAATCTCAACATTTTATAACCACTAAAATTGCTCAAAATAGCACCAAACCTCTGCAGTAGCATGATAAGGATCCCTACATTTACAACGAAGCAACAACAACTCCGGGAGTTTATTAAAAAGGATTGTTTTCCAAGTCTGTGCCTTACCGGTAGGTCCATGTTTCCAGGAAATTTAACTTAATCATCTCCCCTCTTGATACTTCGCTGTTTTAATTTGTTGCCGCCTCTATTATATTAATTTCGGTCTTTTTAAATAAACTCCCGGTACGCTAACTAAGTTGTTGATGCTTTGTTTTATGCGTAGGGACCCAAATCATGCTACTGCAGAGGTTTGAGCAATATTAGTCGTTTAAAAATGCAGATGTGGAAGCGTTCGCGGTGCCCCTAGCCAATAACATGGAAGTTGGACCCTTACATTGCTCCGGCCAACTTTGGGCAAGCTCCTTACTCGATTATCAACTAAACAATGTGACTGGAGGGCTTAATTTATGGGTTTTCATGCTGATAAGACCCTGGGTTAAATTTCCACCGGAATTACACTTTATATCTTCCTATTTGTTATTCAAGTCATACTCGAGTCCAAGTCATGTGACTAAATTCCACACGTCTGCTCATTTCAATAAACATTATTTAACTAACAACCGTTTCATCTTTAGAGGTCACAAGAGATCAGAATGCTAATCAAATTCCCTTCTTAAGGAGACATATTATGAAAACAACACTTTTCCTGGGATTTGGGGTGTTGTTTTGGGTCTCTGGTGCTCCCACACGCATACAAACTTTGAAAAAAGTCTGTACATGATTTTTTGATGATATTAATTTCTGAAAGTACCCCGCCAACAATTACCAAACGAGCAAGTCAGTTTCGGCGCCCCCTCCTACGTAGGAAGGGAGCACAGTTGAATATTACCTCCTACTTCCCCACTCCCCTCCAATCGGATCATAGCTAAGATTTTGTGGACCAGTGGACCACAAAAAAAAACTCAGCGGCAGCCCTGCACAGCTAAGCTCCGGGAGTGCAATCCCTTTCTCTGCCGGACTGCCGTCGAAGCATCGGCGGCAGTCCGGCAGAGAAAGGGATTGTACTCCCGGAGCTGAGCTGCCGGACTGCCGCCGAGCTACCCCCGCCGGACTGCCGCCTGGCCGCCGTCGAAGCCTTCCGGCCACCGCAGAAGCTTCGGCGGCAGTCCTCCGGGAGCTGAACTGTGGCCGAAGCTTTCCGGCTACTCCAGCGGGTGTACTCCGGGAGCTGAACTGCCGCCGAAGCTGGCAGGTCCGGCGGGGGTAGGTCTCGGCGGCATGTCCGGCAGCTCAGCTCCTGGAATACAATCCCTTTCTCCTCCATGTCGCGGTTCATGGACTTCAGAGAGTCAAGGCCAAAGTTCCTTTCCCCCAATTCTTCTCAACCGTGGCCGAGATATTCCCCACTATGAGTCTTTACTGGTTGTGGAAGTACCAGAGACTTCAGACGCAGTCTTTATGATTCATAATATCATCGGAGGCGCACATAGCTTTTGGCCGTGATATTAGATATAATATTATATATATACCCATACATAATATTATTATTATATTATATTATATAGATATAGAGCTCCAGGAGTCTGCAAACTACAACCATCCCTTCTCTTCCATGCTGTGGTTCAGTCTGACAGCTCATTGGTCAATGGGCAGCAGCTCATTTGCATTAAAGCTACAGACACCAGAAACAGCGCATTCTGAAGGGACTGAAATAGAGGTGTATAGCAGTAGGCAAGATTCTTTTTACTAAAAGCTATTTCCAGCAAACAGCTTCCAAAACATGTTTTGTAGAACTCAAATACTATGTTTACTTGTTGGGAAAACACCATATTATGTCTCCTTTAAATAAAGGGTAACCCTCAGTATGAAATGCATTTCAATCACTTTAATGTTTCCCGCTTTAAGTAAACGACTAGTAGCCCCTACACTGAAGGTTTATCTATTGATTAAAATCAATGAAGATAATATATAATATACAACTCATAGATGTATGATTTTATTTGCTGTTGAAACAAGTGACGAACAAAAATATTCCTACAGCCCTGCATCACAGGGCTATACTCTTGCTTTTGGATGTAACACTATAACACCATTTAACGCTAGAGGGCAGTACATCTTAAATGCTTCTTTTTTTTCTCAAGGCAAGCCAGAAAAGATAAGATGCTGTCTCTAGACCACCACTCCAACTCTTTCACACTGCAGTCAGTTTAAAAATGGGTGCAAGTTGCTTAGCCGTCTCTACCGTCTTCTTCCTTTCCCTCACACTCTCCAGTAGCCGAGGTAAGAAAAAGTGCCTGATTCTGAAAATGAAGACATTTGTTGCCATTTGAGAGTTCAAAATGAGCCTCTGTTTCACTAACGTCATGTTACTACTTATGGTTTGATACCGGTTTAAGGCCAACGTGATACAAAACGATTTGACAGTCTGTCGGTCGAAATATATGTATATGTTTGCATGTAAACATAAATATGTATCTATTTATGTTTCTACATATTTTCAGCTGCGAAGAGCAGTTGCATCCAATGGAGAGAACCTGGTGAATCTGTGAAAATTAGATGCAGTATAACATCAGAACAAGAACATTTGCATTTGAAGTTTTTTTGTGAGGACTTCGATATTCTCCAATGGAACCTAAAAGATACAACAACCATTAAAGCTGAATGGAAGCCAAGAGTCACGACAGAAACGACAAAGACCAAAGAACTAATCATCACAATAGCCAACCTGACAGTAGAAGACACAGGTTACTACCACTGTCAGTACAAGGCGATGGAACGTTACAATGTGGTCGAGACGAGTGGAGCCGGCTCTGTTCTCCTGGTGGTTCATGGTGAGTTATACTTTGTGTTTACTACACATCATTATGTTTGTTTTTATTCTGTCCAAAACACCAAAAATAGTCCAACGACTATTCGATTGTATCTCATATATCTCATAGATGCAGACGAAACCTTCCCCATGATCCTAGTAGTTGTGCTGTGCGGTGTCATCCTGCTGCTTCTCTCTGTTCTGGTGATGATGTGGATTCTTCGAAAGGTATGCAAGCATACTATATGTTATACATTACTTTTTGTTGTTGTTGTATTGCGTGTCCTTGTGAAGCGTAAATAAAATGTATAATCATTATGTATGTGTACGTGTGCGAGTCTATGTGCCAGAGGATGAGTGTGTAATTCCGTGTGTGAGTAATTGCAAGTGTGTGTGCTTGGGCAAGTACATGAAAGTATTATGCAACTGCGTGAATATGTCTGTTCATGCACTTGCAAGAACAGACAAAAAAAAAAAAAGAATATGTCTGTGTCTGTGTTTGCAGGTATGAGTGACATATGTGCGTGCATTCATGTGTGTTTGATTGGGTGCTGGCATGTATTTGTGTAATCTGACTGTTATGACCTCATTCTGCCAGGTGAAGTCCATGCACATTAATGCTGTGAGGCCTGTCCAGCGAGCCAACCCCAGCGACGTCTACGAGGACATGAGGAGCACCTGCAGGCGATAGGCCCATCTGCTCCCTATCTTCCCATCATTGTGGAGCTCTCTAGAATGATTGCCTGGGGGAAATTTATAGAATGTGTGCTATGTCATAAATGTGTGCAATGTCATTAATGAGGAGGGACCCCCCCCCCCCCCCTCCCCCCTCTTTATTTTCTCCCTGTTACTTCTGGGGTCCAATCAGTTTAGTGAAAAGAGTTTAAAATAATTTGGGTGGCGCTTGGTGTCAGACCAGGCAGATAGGGCCCTTATAATTAAAAAGGTTAAAAAACTGCTTAACTTCTAATTTGCAAGATGTCTGGGGAAGCAGAAGAACAATGTATGCAGTACAAATTAGTTGTTCAGAAATGTATTCACTGAGGTCGTTTGATAGACATCATGCCTGATGTGCACACAGTAGGTAGTGGTTTGAAAAAGCTCAGGCTGTCAAAAGGTTCTTGATGTGAACTAGACTAGTTGAGGGTATTCTCTTGACTAGATTCTCTATATTTGAGAGATAAAGTTGCACCGGAGTCGTGTCATTTATGTTCAGAGTTAGAGACTGAAAGCTTTGCAACAATGGAGCGGTGAGGGTTAGTTCCTTTTTTTTGCGGGATGGTGGGGGGAAGCTTGGCTCCTCTGAATATCTCAAAGTTTAGCACCAAATTTGGTAGGTGGGTTAAGTCCATGTCAAGTTAATAACATTTCATGCCAATTTCTGTACTATGTAATTATTTTGCTGAAAGGGTTGGGTCATATTTAACCTGTTGTTGAATGCTTATGTTGTACAGAGTTCTTTAAACATGGAACTGATTCATCAAAATATTTGTCTTGCATTATGCATACCTGCAAATGTATTTGATGTACTCATTTAAATAAAAATAAAAATCCAACTGAATCTTTTAATCACATTGCTAACCATATTACCATACTACCTATAACTTAATGGACACCGTCATTACAGTGCAACGCAAGCGTTAATTACTGTCTCGCTATAAATAACGACAATTTTCTTTGAGCAATTCAAATTAAAGTCAATAATCAAAGATCACACAGCACATACACAAGCACTTTGGCTGTTGGCCGCTCGGGTAAAGTTTCATGTTGATTAACTTTTTGAATTCTTGTGGCCAACATCTTGTTGGGCTGGTGTGCAAGCATCTAAAACATTTTCTTCATATTTGATATCCAACCATCAATATGGACAACGGTGGTCAAGAAGTTGTTGTAGAGTACTCTATAAAATGTCATTTCTTACAGTCCTTCTTAGGCTATTGGAACTCATACCTGATGGAAGGCAGTGCTTGCACAACAATACAAGTATACAGGCACAGACACTCATAGTAGACGTAAACCCTCAGATCACTAAAAACAACCACAGTCCGTTATCATATATAACAATTGCATAATTACATATACACATCACAAAAGTTTGCAGTATCCAAATTCAGTTAAAAAAAGACCAAATAAATAAATCTTTAGGAAACAGGCTCAAGTGTGCTCGGGTATTACTTAATACTTATATTTTATATTTCTTAATTGAGTGTGTGTGTGTGTGTGTGTGTGTGTGTGTGTGTGTGTGTGTGTGTGTGTGTGTGTGTGTGTGTGTGTGTGTGTGTGTGTGTGTGTGTGTGTGGTGTCTTGTAGTGTGCATGACTTTTGGAAATGTGCAAGATATGCATCCGGTATGTTAAGGTTTATGAGCATAGAGCTGCACATCGCACCCAGCATATTTTTGTATGACGCAGGCCGCTGATGAAAGACTTCCTGTCAACAATGACAGGATGGAAACAATACGGTGGCGCAGACATATGTGCAGACATGCTACTGTATGGTGCCACTTGCACAACTTATTTTTCTCTCTGTGACCTTTTACATCACAGTGAGAATATAAGAGCCAAAGTCATTCTATGTTTACTACTATATTAAATAGTCGGACTGAGATGAAATTTTACAAATCAACTTAGTTGCAAACAGAAATACTTATTACTTATTATCTTATAATCTAATAAAAAAGGGTTTCAATAATGAACATATGAGCAGCTATTTCATGATGTTTTAAACGAAGGCAAGATATGCATGAAGCGCCCCCATGCCATTGCTATGGGCATGAGTGACCATTTAATTAACTAACAGTTTACTGGGACGCTCCTAAGTGCAATTAAATTAGCTGACCACACACTATATGTGGTAATCTACACGATTTATGTGATTTGTATTGTAGTGTCTCATAGAGTATTTTATGACAACACATTCTCACTCCGAGCGCTTCGATTTTTGACGAACGGTCAGTGACTTTGGCTTCAGCTTCTGACGCAAAAGGGTATCCTTGGTCTTCTTTTTTCGACGCATGGGGTTTTCAACTCGTTACAATGTAATCCCTCCACGGTAATATATGAAGCTATGAGCATTCATCCCATTGGCTAACGGGTGACCCGATGGCTGCACTAGAGACGCTATGAGCATTCATTCCATTGCCTAACGGAGGACCTTGTGCTGCTTTTTTCGACGCAGGGGGTTTTCCACTCATTACAATGTAATCCCTCCACTGCAATATATGAAGCTATGAGCATTCATCCCATTGGCTAACGGAAGACCCGATGGCTGCACATTACATTAGCAGTGAAATCTGTGACATTACTCAACACAACTACACCAACGTGTCCTTGTTAATTACACAACATGTATGGGTTAAGGCTATGGACATCAGTTGTCCTGTTTTGTGCTTTGATTGAGAGAAACAATAATTTTTTGGATCAGTGTTGGGTATCTGAGGTCGTTGCTACAGAGAACAAGTCCGTCCGCTTTGTTTGAGCAACCCTATCTCATCAAAATTACGTTCCCAGAGAACTATTCGGCATTCTCAATTACGTTTGTCTGAAAAACGTATTTTGTCCGTGCTACGTTTTATTGAACATATAGAAAATACGAATTCGTTCTCAGCCTATTTTTTGCCATTTATTTACCGTGTCGAAAAGTCACGGCCCTTGTGTCGCCTGGTCCATGCTGGCGTCTTCTCTTCACCTCCGTCTTTGTCTTATCCAAACGACCGGGAAGATCCTCATTTCGATGATAGTTATCTATCCGACAACCGGAAACAGTATAACTCTCCTATATCCTAGACAGAGTATCCCCATGTATATATGGTATATATCCGTTCCTTCCTGACTAAGCCCTACCAGTCCTCTCTCCCCCACCATCACCTCTCCCCACCCACATCAACACACAAGGCAGACAGACCTTCACTGCAGGGCAGGTGAGGGAGGAGCTGTGCAGACTCCGCCCAGGCAAGGCAGCAGGTCCCGACGGTGTCAGCCCAAGGGTCCTCAAAACCTGTGCAACCCAACTGAGTGGAGTCCTGCAGCACATCTTCAACCTGAACCTGAGACTGGAGAGGGTCCCTGTGATGTGGCAGACATCCTGCCTGGTACCAGTACCGAAGAAGGCGCGTCCCAGCTCCTCCAACGACAACAGACCGGTGGCACTGACATCTCACCTGATGAAGTCCCTGGAGAGGCTGGTCCTGTCACTTCTTTGGCCCCTGGTCAGCTCATCACTGGACCCTCTTCAGTTTGCCTACCAACCGAGACTAGGAGTGGAGGACGCCATCATCTTCCTGCTCCGCCGTGCCTGCGCCCACCTGGACAGACCGGGAAGCACTGTGAGAATCCTGTTCTTGGACTTCTCCAGTGCGTTCAACACCATCCGGCCTGCTCTGCTGGGGAGTAAGCTGACGGCGATGCAGGTGGACCCTCCCCTGGTTTCCTGGATTAGGGACTATTTGACGGGTAGACACAGTATGTCCCTCTGAGACCTGCCACCTGCGGAAGTTTGCGGATGATTCTGCAATTGTTGGCTGTGTCAGTGAGGGTAAGGAGGAGGAGTACAGGGGCATTGTGGACTTCTTCGTCGAGTGGTGTGCAGCCAACCATCTGCGCCTCAACTCGACCAAGACTAAGGAGCTGGTGGTGAATTTCCGCAGGAGAAAATCTGCCCCTGCACCCATCTCCCTCAGTGGTGTGACTGTGGATGTTGTCCAGGATTACAAATACCTAGGAGTACACCTGGATAACAAACTGAACTGGGCCAAGAACACTGAGGCTGTTTACAAGAAGGGCCAGAGTACTCTATTTCCTAAGGAGGCTCCGGTCATTCAACGTATGTAACATCATGCTGAGGATGCTGGGGCAGCAGGCTGAGGGCAACAGACGCCAACAAGATCAGCAGGATCATCAGGAAGGCTGGCTCCGTCCTGGGGGTCCAACTGGACTCATTGTTGGTGGTGGTGTCTGAGAGGAGGATGCTGTGTAAACGGCACAGTATCCTGGACCACAACGCTCACCCTCTCCACCGGGTGCTAACCTCGAGCAGAAGCACCTTTAGCAACAGACTCATACCCCCCCGGTGTAACACAGAACGCCACAGGAAGTATTTTCTTCCTGTGGCCATCAGACTATATAATGCATCTACCTCCGGTCGCGAAAGGGACAGTGGAGACACTGTGCCCTGAGCAAATGTCACTTACCTTTTTTTACCCAATTTTCACTTCGTCACTTTATTTAGATGTACTGTACCTTAGTTAATTTATGCTAATAACAAATGCTGCTAAATTTTTTATCCCTTTTACCACTGTTACCACTTAATCCAGTCGCTCCTTATCACTTTCTTAGTTTGTACTTATTCAATTTCAATTTATGCTGCTAAACTGCACGGTGCGTATTATTGTATATTGTATATACCTACGTTTAACTGCAATTTTTGGTGCCCTTGTCATTTTGGTTTCTTCTTTCTTCTTTTCTACGATGTTACCTGTAAGTGCTTACTTTTGTTGCATTTCGTTAATTGTTCGATTTCAACCAAGATATTGGTTGAAAGATATTCAGATATCAACCAAAAACGTACATACTCAAATGAAAATAAAATACAGGCCATAGGAAAATAAACCATTCTGCATAATGCAATCAAAAACATTTGAAACATTTATTAACACCTTTTAACTTAAAGAAAATGAAAGGAAAATATAGCACAGGGCTACTCTCCCCCCTTAAACGTCCTCATGCCTTCATGAGACATAACTCAGAAATGAAAAATGTGTTTTTTAACAAATTTTTATGACTACACCCCTATAGTCAAACTATAGTCAAAGCCTGGTCCTTAGATCTCCCTGCTTCATCATATGTTAATCTAATAGCAGGCTTAATTGACCTCTTCCCTCGTCTAGGAGAATTTCTCTGAGGTTCGACTTCCTCAGCTGATGCAACTGAATCTTTATCCGATACAGTTCTACCTCCCTGCTTCTCAGAGAAACATGAGTACGGGAATCATGAGGTTCAGATCTCCATCTTTAAACGGGGCTTATTTCATTCAGAATCACTAGTGTCCTCATCAACTAAGTAGCGGTCTGGTTGTCTCAAACTATTACTCTTTATGTGACACCGGTTTTCTTTGAGTCCTAGACACCGGTCTTGTGACACGCAATGGAGCATCTTGCTCATCATCAGCTATCCTGACCAGATCACCAATAGGCAAAATATTGTCTCTGTGTAGGGTTATGAGTTTCCCCATCCCACTTCCAGGCTCTACCCTGTAGACCTGTAGCAGGCAAGTCAAGTAGCTTTTTTACCACCACATAAGGTAGAGAGTTCCAACGGCTCTGTAACTCATGCTTTCCCTTCAAGCCCAAATTTTTCAAGAGTCTGTCACCCTTGGCTCAACTTGGTTGCGCATAACCTTTTCGTAGTTCCTTTTGTTTCGTAAGTGAACTTGTGTAGCTGACTTGGCAGCAAGTTCATATGCACTCTGTAAGTCCTCTTTCAACTCTTTCACATAACGTGAATGACTGAAAGGTTCCATGCTTATCAGTGCCAAAACACACATCAATTGGCAATCTAGCCTCTCTTCCAAACATAATGTAGTAGGGGGAAAACCCTCTGGCATCGCTCTTAGTGCTATTGTATGCATGCACTAGTTGACTCACATGACGGCTCCACTTTCTCCTATCTGTTTCCCTCAAAGTCCCCAGCATTGAAAGCAGCATTCTGTTAAAACGTTCGGGCTGTGGGTCCCCTTGGGGATGATAGGAAGTCGTTCTGGACTTTCTGATCCCCAAAGTCCTCAAAAGTTCTTTGATCAATCAGCTTTCGAAATCACGGCCCTGATCCGAGTGAATTCGAACTGGGAGGACATAATGCACAAAGAGCCTTTCAAAGAGCCTTTCAACCAGCAGTAACAGTGGCCAAAGTCTTTTTGGCCACTGTTACTGCTCTTTGATCTTTAGTCGGGTATGCTTGCGCGTAGCGACTGAAATTATCTCTAACGACGTGCTTTGTGTGTAATTCTGTACACCAGTCCGTCTTCAATATTGAATTTCTGACTCTCACGTTTCAGCAAACCTACTTTAGGGTCAGTCTGACTTAAATTAGTGGGCCACTGGCCAGAGGCCATGAACACTGGCCAGTGTTCATGGCCTCTCTAACAAGAGGCCATGAACACTGGCCAGTGTTCATGGCCAGTGTTGCAAAAGCATACAACTCGGAAACACCTTCTGCAGGGATTCCTAGTCTACCTGCTACACGCACCTCACTGTCAGATGACTCCAGTACGCGTGCATGACCACAGATTACCCTCACATCACCCTGTGACAGCTTTTTCCAGGGCTCAGTGTCCTCGTCAATCCAAATCCGGGAAAGCAAATCGGCGTCATTAATTTGACCAGGGCGATATTTGATCTCAAAATCATATGTGGCTAGGGCCGCAAGCCACCTATGCCCTATAGAATTTCATCTAGGTAAACAAGGACTTGTAACAAGTTCATGCACCCTACGGCCTTCTCCATTAAACGTTGAAATGTCGCAGGAGCCCCCATTACTCCTTGCGGTATTCTCTCGAACTGGTAGAAGCCGAGAGGACATATAAACACCGTTTTCTCCTTGGCCATGGCTATTTGATAGTAGCCGCTATGAAGTACTGAAAACCATCGGCTTCCAGTTAGGCAGTCCAGTGCATCATCGATGCGTGGGGTGGTGTATTGATCAGGAATAGTCTTAGTATTCAGAGTCCGGTAAGAGATGCACATACGCACACTACCATTTTTCTTTCTCGCGATCATTATAGGTGATGCGTACGGACTCTGTAGTGGTGCTTACGCACAACCTCTATGTCAGCAGGCGTCAAACGTCTGCACCTCTCCCGAAAAGGTCGGGGGTCAGACAGACGAATGCGATGCACCACTCCTTTGGCCAAGCCAACTTCCCATTCATGGAGTGAAAACACTTTGTGCCGCCGGCACAGCTTCTGGGTAAGTCTCTCTCTCCATTCCCTAGGAATAGGAGAATCACCCAAATCAATCTGACTGGGTTCCATCTCTCCTGATATCTCACCAGTCACTGGCGAACTCGCCAAGTCAGCCACCTGCACTTTACCTAGCGGTGTGCCTGGAGGTATCCTCACCTCTTTCTTTGACTCATTCTGCAGTAGCAGAAAGAAACATTTAGGATTAATAGCCTTAGCTGGGGCTACCACAGGCTGCAACATCACACCTTGAGGCAATGGCGTGGAATCAGTCGCCTCCACCACAACTATGCCTACAGGGTCTGACTGGAATAAGTCCACTTGACACGACACACAACAGCTCTCTAGAGGGGGTATGGGTAGCTGAGCAGGGCCCATCCATCTGATCAAACCGACAGTTTCATCTGGTTCCCCTTCGCTGACACTCTGTGAAAACATCCCTTTCTTAAGCCCAAACCCGCTGATGTTCAAAGTATGAGTCAGAGTTTCACTCTTTTGATGGCCGCACAGAGCAGTAAGTTGGTGAAACAAGCTAGAATTGGTGCCTAAAATCACTGGGACCTGACCTGGCACGCTAGGCCCAGGACAAATCAAAGCCAACACTGACAGTGTTTCTGGTTTCCAAACAAGCTCTTTAGGGAACAGCATGTCGACTACAACATATCCTAAGTATGGGTAGCTTGTATCACCAAGGCCCCAAATAGCCAACCCCCCCAACACTGGTGGGATGGTTACATCCAATAAGTGTTGCTCATACCATTTCTCAAAAATGATGGTCACTTGTGACCCGCTATCCAGGGGTCGCTGTACAGGGGTGCCCATTCACCTTCACCTGCACAGTAGACGGCGGACCAATCAGCCCCTTAGGAAACGTGGCAGTTGTCTTGGCATGAACAGCTAGTTTTCTGACTGAACAGTGCATTGTCTCATCCTTAAAATCACTGTTAGAAAAATAGATTATTTTGGCTTTATTAAGTGAATCTATGAGCCTCCTAATAACTCTTTTCTCATTTTCAGGAGAAGAGCATTTAGTGGCAATATGACCGTCCTCCCCACACTGGTAACAGAAACGGTTACCATCACTCCTATACCTCTGCTGTGGTGCAGAAGACCCATGATCAGCAGTATTCATCGCAACAGCAGCAGCTGCACCCTGCTGCTCAGCTACATTTCCAAATTTCCGCCTTTAGCCTTCCCGTTCTTTTCTAATCGGTTAACTTTCTTTCGCAAACCAACAGCTTCAGCTCCGTATTTGCCTGACTGGGATGACTGGGATGCTAAAGCGCGAACATCACCTTCCTCCTCACCGAAGGAGGGCCTCTTATTCATATCAGACACATAGGTTTTAAGAGCTTTGAAGTCAGCCTTCAGTTCCTCCACAATGTCTGCATCATTCTCTGCAGACTCATCTCGTGCAGCAACACTTCGAACACGGGTATTCACTCTTTGCCGTGTACGGTGATATTCTTCCTCCGTTCTCGGTAAATAAATCGAGGAAATTAGGAGGGTAAATCTTCCTTTCATTTAAACGCATTCTTAGCAGCATCCAATCAGAACCGATTACCCCACAAAGAAGCTGTTCAACTCTCACTCTGTCTTTGTCTCGGTCTGAAATACCACCTTTCTTAACCACCTTGGCCAGAATAGGTTCAAGCCTCCAGACATAGTCAGACAACTTCTCACCAGCCTTCTGCTGTATGAGGCGAAAAGAGAAATAGAGGTCCTAGCCAAACTCTGCAGACCCAAACGCATAATCCAGTGCATTAAAATACTCTTCAGGGCTGGCACGGGGTCTACTAAGGCGTCTACTACTGGACCATCAGTGTCGCCTGTTCTAACCAGTAATCTAATGATTTCTCCCCCGCCTGGGGTGGGAATGATACCGGAGAAAATCCTAAGCCGGCGTTAACTATGACTCTCAGTCTGGCCTTTATTAGCTCTACCGATAGCATCTGCTAAAGACTAGAGAACTGCATCTGAAGTCCCACCAGGGGGAACTGAGTGCATTAGAAAAGAGTGCAAACACCTTCTAAATCAGCTACTGATTTGCCCTCAGTTGTTAAGAATATTTTCAACTTCTCTAGAAAATCATCAGGAGCAGCAGGAGTTTCATTAGCCATCACAATCGCCCATATAGCGTCACTATCAGCAGTCCTCACCTCAGGGGAAACCCAAGTTGAAACAGCCTCTTCTTTGCATTCACATAGAACTAAAGGGCCACCAGCCTCACTGCTGAATTTCCTCCCCCGTACTCGGACACGTCCTCAACATCGCACAGTATGTAGGACATCTTCAATTTGGCCCACTTCAAGATCTTCACTTACACCGATAACCAGTATGGCATGCTTAGTCAAGTCAAGTCAATTTATTGTGTCTCCCAGGGGAGAAATTTGTTTGGATCTGGGCAATAGCTGCATCACATCAGTATGAAACAACAAACAACATACAACATACAATCAGTTCATCACATGGGCAAGTGCAAAATTGTTGTACATAGTATTGGCAAATCACAGATACGAAAACGATCAGTAAAAACTATTGGACAAACAGGCTCAAAAACTATTGTACATAGTATTGTGCAAACAAGCATTCATGTGCAAAAATAGCAATCTGTAAATTCCCACACTCCTGTGCAAATAGCAATCACACCATACACTCAGCATTCATCCTGACCAAAACTGCTCCTCCATTCATACATCCATACCTGTGCAACAATAGCAATAGCAATCCAACCAGGCATACGATCAACATTAATTCTGGTCTCATTCATTCATCCTTGCATACTCATCTACCAGATCTTGTTCCCTGTGCATACAGTTATCCCTCCCCCCATTCCCCATATAGTCCTAGCTACCTATACATTACTCCATCTCATAACATACATTCCACTGTCAAAAAGACATTGCTTCTCACATGTTGTCATACAGTCATTTTCACCGTTTTTCATTGATGAGCTTGACTGAGAGAGGGATGAATGAGTGTTTGTACCTGTTGTGTTTGCACAGAGAAACCCTATACCTCCTACCTGAGTTTAACAGTGTAAACCCTCTAACTTAGGGTTAATGCCCTCACCTCTGCACCACTGCAAAAGCTCTGTTCAGAAGAAAGAGAAACAACAATTGTACTGGTCTGGGTGGATCTGAGCAGCAATCCCACTATCCAGTTCAGCTAAACTAATTGATGATGAATAACTCCAAGAAGCGTGGTGCCGATTAAGAAGGTTTACTCAAATTCAAAGAGTGAAACTGAAACACAAGCATAAATATATATCAGTTACAAAACGGGATGCACTCAAACTGCATAAACACAATATAATGCTGCTAATGACCTAACGAGCTGCAGTACTTACAAACATTGCGATTATACAGCTAGCAAGACTAAGAAGGAGGAAGATGCGATTTCTCTGGTGTTAACGCAAGTAGTAGTCGGCGGAATCATTTCCGGAAAGGTCACTTCCGGTCCAACCGGAAGTACTAACAAATAAAGACGGCTCGATAAACTAAAAGCCACTAAAAACAGCGACGAATAGGGTCCAGAACACTCCCCCCCCTGGGGTCTCTAACGAGCCCAGATAAAACCAAAAGTACTAGTCTTGTGGAGAAAGGAGGAGGACCACTTCGGTCACGGGACGGGAGAAGACTCTCTGGGTGCCTTCCTTGACGAATCTGATGTCCACTTTCCTCACGACCCCGTCCTGGCTTGGAAAGGCCTCCACGACAATAGCCATAGGCCACTGGTTTCTCTTGGCTTGATTGTCCTTCATTAGGACGATGTCTCCTACTTGGAGGTTGGGCTTCTTTTCCTGCCACTTACGACGGCTTTGAAGTGTGTGGAGATACTCTCGTCGCCACCTTTTCCAAAAGGTGTCCGCTAGACTCTGAACCTGTTTCCATTCTTCCTTGAAGAGGCCTCCTTCCCCAAAGTCACCTGGGGGAGGAGGGGCTGTGCAGGTCTTCTGGGTCAAGAGCATAGCTGGAGTAAGGATGAGAGGAGACTCCGGGTCTGAAGACACTGGGACAAGGGGTCTTGCATTCATCACCGCAGTAATCTCAGCCATAAGAGTAGTCAGGACTTCGTGTGTGAGACGCGATGATCCACGTTGAAGGAGCATGCAGTCGAGGATGCGACGGGCGATGCCAATCATGCGCTCCCATGCGCCCCCCATGTGAGATGAGTGGGGTGGGTTGAATACCCAGGTGCAGTTGTGCTCCTGGAGATATTTCTCCACGGTCTCTGAGCTGGGGCTTGGTTTATCCATATTGAGTTCTCTACAGGCACCGATGAAATTGGTGCCTTGGTCCGAGCGTAATTGTTTTGCTGGGCCTCTGATGGCGAAGAACCTTCTCAGGGCATTAATGCAACTGCTGGAGCTCATGGCTTCTATTACTTCGATGTGCACGGCTCTTGTGCACATACATGAGAACATGACAGCCCATCTTTTGCTGTTGGCGTGTCCTCCTCTGGTACGACGTGAAGTGACCTCCCATGGTCCGAAGACATCTACACCGACATAGGTGAATGGAGGGGCTACTTGTAGACGCTCGGCCGGCAGATCTGCCATTTGCTGGTGTTCTGTCTTCCCACGAAGCTTCTTGCAGGTGACGCACTTGAAGAGAATGCTGCTGATGCATCTTTTAGCTCCAACCACCCAGAGTCCGGCTGCTCTGACAGCACCCTCTGTAAAGTGCCTCCCTTGATGTTTCACGGCCTCATGGTGATGACGCACAAGCAGGTTTGCGAGGTGATGGCGGCCCGGGATGATGATGGGGTTTGTTTCTTCTGTTGCTAGCTTAGACTGAGCTATGCGGCCTCCGACTCTGAGAAGCCCATTGCTGTCGAGGAAAGGGTGTAGCTTCAATAGACTGCTACGAGGGGGGAGACTTTGTTTGGAGGCTATGCTCTTCAGCTCTTCTGCATAAAGCTCATGCTGGACGGTCTTCATCACGAAGATCCTGGCTCCATCCATCTCCTCCTCTGAGGGGCCCCTTGGACAGATGTGCCATCCTCTGCAGCTGCCCTTCTGTGCCGGCAGGGCAAAAGAACGGGCAATATGGATCAGACGTGCGACTGTGGTGGTGAGAGAGGTCCATTTTGAGAAACGCTCAAAGCGTGTGGGGTCAATAAGGTGTCGAGAGACTACGGTGAGGTTCACAGCAATCTCGGGGCGTAAGTCGGAGTCGGAAGCGGGGTTAACAAGGTTGAATGTCTCTTGGGCTTCGAGAGGGTGGGGAGGTGGATTCCGAAGAAAAGCTGGTCCGGAGAGCCATGTTGTGCTGCTTAAGAGGGCCGCTGGGATAGACCTAGACCCGTGGTCGGCTGGGTTGTGGTCGGTAGGCACATGCCTCCATTGGTCTGGGGATGTGGACTGTCGTATCCGTTGAACTCTGTTGTTCACGTAGACGAAGAACCGCCTTGCTTGATTATGAATGTACCCAAGGACTACCTTGCTGTCTGAGTAGTATGTGATACGGTCGACCTCCAGGTCCAACTCTCCCACGATCAACTCTGCAATCTCTACTGCAAGCACTGCTGCGCACAATTCCAGTCTAGGGATAGAGAGGTCTGGTTGAGGCGCCAGCTTGGCTTTTCCAAAGACGAAACCGACCTCAGTCTGTCCCTCTTCGGTGGTGGCTTTCAGATAAGCTACTGCTGCGATGGCCGTAGTAGACGCGTCCGCGAAGACACAAAGCTCCTTGAGGAGAGTACTAGAGGGAGAGAAAGACGTGTAGGTGCGGGGTATCTGAAGCTCTTGTAGGTCTTTTAATGAGTCTCTCCACCTGGTCCACTCAGCTTCCCTGTTTCCGGGGAGGGGTGAGTCCCAGTCCTCGGCTTGCTTGGTGAGGTCTCTGAGGAGCAGCCTGCCTTGTATTGTGACGGGGGCTAAGAAGCCGAGGGGGTCATACAGGCTGTTCACCGTGGACAACACTCCTCTACGGGTGAAAGGTTTGTTGTCGTCCATGGCCTGGAATGTGAAAGTGTCCGAAGCAATGTTCCAGGACACTCCAAGGCTGCGTTGTAGAGGGAGGTCATCGGTGAGGAGGTTGAGATCCTTGATATCCTTGGCACGATCTTCTGGAGGGAATGCTTCTAGCACAGCAGGTCTATTGGAGGCTATTTTATGCAGCCTGAGGTTTGACGCTGCAAGCATCGTTTGTGCACGTCTGAGGACACTGATGGCCTCCGCTTCGGTAGGGAAGGACTTAAGTGCGTCATCTACATAGAACTCTCGTTCGACGAACCTTCTCACGTCGCTGCCAAAGTTATTTTCTTCTTCCTTGGCTGCTCTTCTCAGGCCGTATATGGCGACGGCGGGGGATGGGCTGTTGCCGAAGACATGAACGCACATTCTGTAATCCACAATGTCACTGTCCGGGTCGTTGTTGCGGAACCACAGGAAGCGGAGGAAGTCTCTGTGGTCTTCACGCACTATGAAGCAGTGAAACATGTGCTGAATGTCGGCGGTGATGGCAACAGGTTCCTTCCGGAATCTCATGAGCACCCCCAAGAGGGTATTGTTGAGATCAGGGCCTGTGAGGAGCACGTCGTTGAGAGAGACTCCCTTGTAAGGTGCACTGGAGTCGAACACCACACGGATCTGTCCTGGCTTCTTTGGGTGATATACTCCGAATGATGGAAGATACCAACACTCTTGGCCTTCCTGTAAAGGTGGAGCGATCTCTGCATGTTTGTTGGTAAGTATCTTCTCGACAAACTCTAGGTAGTGGGCTTTCATCTGTGGCTGCTTGCTTAGAGTGCGGCGGAGAGAGTTGAGGCGGCTTTTGGCGTACTCCCTGTTGTTGGGCAGTTGTTTTCGTGGGGACTGGAAAGGAAGGGGTGCGACCCAACTTTTCGACTCGTCTTGTCGATACTCGTCCTCCATGATCTGCAGGAACCTCAGGTCATCCATTGAAGGAGCGAGCTTGTTGTCGTTGGCTGTGTGAAGGAAGACTGACTGAGCGTCTGTGTGCTGTCTGTGTTGTCCAACGCTGAGTAGCCGTGGGCGAACGTCTCTTTCACCTGGATTTTGCTGCTGCATGGGCTGAGGAAAGTGGGCCGTCCATTTTCCAGAATGGAGGTTTTGAATGTTCCGACGTGGGGTGGCTTGTGCGCTCCCCCGAGGCACACGTCGCCGACGACGACCCATCCAAGGTCCAGCTTTTGGGCGAATGGGGCGTCATGTGGACCGTTTATTTGGCTTCTTACTTTGTGTACTCTCAGAATGTCTCTACCGAGCAACAGGAGTATGTGTGCGTCTGGAACCAGGGGTGGGATCTCGTCTGCGATGCGTCTCAGGTGTCCGTGGTGCCGAGCAGCATCGGGGGTTGGGATCTCTGAACGGTTGTTTGGGATTTGGTTGCATTCGAGGAGTGTGGGAAGAGGGAAACTGGCTTTCTCATCAGCTGACTCCACAACGTAACCACGGGCCTTTCTGCCAGCTGTCTCCTTGAGACCTGAACATGTCCTGAGTGTGTATGGCGATGGACTACACGCCACGTTGAAGATGTTGAAGAACTCTGACGTCGCCAAGGAACGGTTGCTTTGCTCATCCAAGATAGCGTACATCCTTCTGGACTCCTCCCTTCGTCCTTCGGGAAAGACGCTGACGAGGCAGATCTTGGAACATGCTCTGAGACTCATTCCATCTCCGCATACTTCCGTGCACTTGGAGGTGACTTCCTGATTGTCCGCTTGTTCTCCTCCCTCCCCGTTCTCTGAAGCAGGGGGGGGGGACTTGGACTTCCAGGGAGCTAGTCCTGGGTGGAGTGCTGAGGTGTGACGGTTGCTGCCACATTCCTTGCAGTCCACCTCTGTGATGCAGTCCCGAGCTAAGTGGGTTGTTGAGGAGCAGCACTGGAAACATATGTGATTGTCTTTTAGAAACTGCTTGCGCTCTTCGAGGGTCTTCTCCCTGAAGCCTCTACATTTCCTCAGTGGGTGGTCTTTGTCGTGGATGGGGCAGTGCTTCCCAGGGTCAATGTTTCTAGGGCTCTCTGTGGGGGACACTTGTGTCTTGTGCACTGATATGGCTGTCTTCATCTGTCTGTCAAACCTCTCTTTCTTTTCGGCTGCTGTGCGGGAAGGTGGGAGGTTGAAGCTGGGATCCGTTTTAACTCTGGCTTCCCTGCGGATGAAGTCAGCAAACACAGCAAAGGGGGGAAAGGCCACATTGTTTTTTACCTTGTATTTGGACCCAAATGAAGCCCATTTATCCTGGAGGTTGAATGGAAGCTTGTCGACGATGGGAGCCACTCCTCTGGAAGTGTCTAGGTAAGACAGGCCAGGTAAGTAGCCGTCCATCTTTGCAGCTTCTAGTTCTAGGAGCAGGTCACCGAGGTCGCGGAGCTTGTGAGGGTCTTTGTACGTCACCTTCGGAAAGTCCTCCAGTTTATCAAACAGAGCCCTTTCGATTGCCTCTGGTGAGCCATAATACTCTTCCAGCCTCTGCCAAACCATCATCAATCCGACCTGGGGGTGCCTGATGTTTACTGCTTTGAGCCTTCTTGCCTGTTCTGAGGACTCCTTGCCAAGCCATTTGATGAGGAGATCAAGCTCTTCTCCAGCTGACAGGCCCAGGCCTTTGGTGGCTCCATAAAAGGTGGACTTCCATGCCCAGAAATTCTCTGGCTTGTCGTCGAAATTGGTTAGCCCTGAGGTCACCAACTGACTCCGTGCAAGATACCTGGCGAGGTCGTTGGCGGTGGAGGTGTCGGGGTTGCTTTGGTTGACCGTTCTGCCCTGGTTGCCATGAGGATCGTTGAGGGGTCGCTGTCGGCCTCTCCCGTCCATCCCAATATCGTTCTGCCAGAGCGCCTCTGTTTCCAAAGGCAGGGGTGTGTGAAGAATGGGCGCAACAGGCTTCTTTATGTCACTTGTAGCTAGTGTTAACTCCTGATAAGATGAGGCATGTGTATTGTGTGAGTAAGACTTCAGGCTGGATTGGTCCCGTACATAGTGCTCTGTACGCTGGAGTCGTGTCTGGGGTGAGAGAGATTTAGAAGCTCTACTGCGGTGTGACTGATGGTCTGAGTCTATCAAACCTGACTCCAGTATTTCTGCTTCTATCAGTGCAGCGTCCATTTCCTTTTCTGTTTGTAGAGCTTCTAGGGTGGCGTCCAGTCTGACCTTTTCTAGTTCGAGGCGGGCCTTCTCTACTTTGAGTTCTATTTCCCTCTGAACGTAGGCAAAGTTGGAGCGACCAGCTTCTGCCTTTGCTCTGGCTTTGATGGCGGTCTGGGTTGCAGAAGAACTGCTTGATGCTTTTGAGGAACGAGACCGTATTGACTTGTGGTCCTCTTCTTCAAAACGTTCTTCGGGCACTGTGGTATATTCAGAACCCCCTTCTGCCATGGTGAGAGGAGATGTGTGTGTTCACTGAGGTGAAGACGTCGGGGCAGGTTGTCATGTAGGCTTGCTCGGGGCCAGTATGACGGAGGTCCTTTAGTCTTTCTTCCAGCCGTTCCTTTCTTACAGCTTAATGTTATGCTGTTTTTTCACTGTACTGGTCTGGGTGGATCTGAGCAGCAATCCCACTATCCAGTTCAGCTAAACTAATTGATGATGAATAACTCCAAGAAGCGTGGTGCCGATTAAGAAGGTTTACTCAAATTCAAAGAGTGAAACTGAAACACAAGCATAAATATATATCAGTTACAAAACGGGATGCACTCAAACTGCATAAACACAATATAATGCTGCTAATGACCTAACGAGCTGCAGTACTTACAAACATTGCGATTATACAGCTAGCAAGACTAAGAAGGAGGAAGATGCGATTTCTCTGGTGTTAACGCAAGTAGTAGTCGGCGGAATCATTTCCGGAAAGGTCACTTCCGGTCCAACCGGAAGTACTAACAAATAAAGACGGCTCGATAAACTAAAAGCCACTAAAAACAGCGACGAATAGGGTCCAGAACAACAATATATCGCTGTCGGTACAGTAAAGATGTTCATAGAGTCAACTGCCAAGCACTTAAAATTGCTAGGTTAACCCATTCACTGTATGCAACAAAGATAGCTAGGATGCTATAAAGGCTAGGTATTGTTTTTAAGTGCCAGGATGTGCAACATACAATAAGAACATTAAGTGCCAGAACGTACAACACAGGCGCGGAGCGGGGGGGTGGCTTTCGGGACAAAAGCCCCGAATAGAGTGGCGAAGTCACGCCCCTTCAAGTAGAGCCCATGGGACCTTTGAGATCGAAAAATATGAATGGGTTTCAATGGAGAGAAAGTATTTTTTTTTTGGTCCCAGTCTTTATATGCCCTGGATTACACGGGAGCGTGTCAATGTTCCCCGGGTCCTATGTTCCCCGGGTCCTATGTTCCCCGGGTCCTATGTTCCCCTCTTTGTATGAGACTGGGGAACATAGGACCCTTTTTTTAAAAAAGGGTCCTATGTTTTCCCCGCTTTTCCCAAAAAAGGTCTGTTACTCCCGGTCTGTTACTTTTTTCACCATTACTGCCAAATTCCGGCCGAGATAACTACCATTGCATATCTTGACCTTTTGTGGAAGAGGGAGAGACGTCGGAGAACCTGACGCAGTCTATTCATACGCCGGTAAACAAACCCCGAGAAGCCCAATCCCTACGAGAGCTCCCCGCGCTACGGCCATCCGGAGGCGCACAGAGCTTTTGGCCGTGATATGATTATACAATTATATTATATTATATACAATTATATAAAGAGCTCCGGGAGACGCAAACGGCAACAATCACTTTCTCCTCAATGCTGCAGTTCACCCCGGACTGCACTGCACTGAGTTGGCCGGTTGAACGCTGATTGGCTGTTACGTTACACAAAAAAAGGGTCCTATGTTCCCTGGTATGTATGGCTACAGGGGAACATAGGACCCTTTTTGGGAAAAACGGGGAACATAGGACCCGGGGAACATAGGACCCGTGGAACATAAGGATGACCCCGATTACACATGTTGTGGATTTAAATGATAATTATTCATGTCAAGAGTTTGACCGTTTATTGGGCAATTGTTGAGTTAAAGGCTGTAGAGAAAATACAAGGAGAAAGACTACACGTCTCGTATGTGACGTCACGCTCCCTGCGACTGGCGTGGACAAGACCGACAATCTCCCCATTGGCATAACTAAAACTCTCCACATGTCCAGACTTATAATGGTTTCCACCTCTTTCAATGCTTTTTTCCTCCCCTTGGAAAAAAGCGGTGAAGTGGAGCAGAGAGATCGCCATGTCTGTATCAGTTGTCATGGCTACCAGAGAGGACGCTGGCGTTATTTGTTCGCCGCTTCTCTGATCACGACTTTTTTCGATTTTTGTGACTGATAAAATAGTTTTCCCGTGCTTTTTTTTCACTTTTATTTTTTCACTTTTAACAAGCTATTGTTACGAGCCCTTCCAGTTTTTCGGGACATTGATTTTTAGACTCACCGACGTTGTTAGCTGGGTAGTTAGGCATCTAGCTGTTTCTGACTTCTTCCAACTGTCAATCTTGCCTCACCGGGAAAAGAGCCATCTGGCTCCAACAACCTATATCGCCTTGCCGGACAACTTTCAGCCACTCGCCTCCCGATCCCTGCTAGTGGGTCTCCCTCGCTCATCTATCGAGTGGCGGCTAACGCTAGGCTGCTCCGTCGGCCAGACCTGGTCACATCCATCCTCCTCACTCTGCATGGTCTCCCCACAGTCAGTCTTTTCCCTGGTCAATCTCCTCCTGTCTTGCCGTGGGTAATCCTGGTCTACACCGCTGTCATCCATCTCTGTGCACCGGGCCCGCGGCTAGCCGCTATCGCTGAGCTGTTGCTCCCTCCCCTCGGCAGCATCATGCTCACCTATTCGCCTGCACAGCTGTTTGGTATTTTCAACTACTCCCTCCCATCATCCATCTCAGTCATCAAACAACTTGGACTCCTACGTCGTCGCCGTTACATCCACAGGAGCTCCCGCCGTGGATTTGTTTTGTCCCAACAAGGTCTCTGCGTCCCATTCACCCGGTCACCTGCACGCTCCGTCACGCCCCTACCACATCATCAGGACTCAGCTGCTTCCGGACCTTTCAACGCTGCCGTTAGGCAGCAGCTCACCAGGCAGGTGAGCTCCCCTCTGTCCTCCCGCACAGCTATCCTGACTAACCTCAGACCTCTCCAGCCTGCCCCGATCCCACCCCCCTCTGGCTGCGTCCACTTTGCCCTCCTCAACACTCGTTCACTCACCAATAAAGCCCCCATCATACATTAACTCATCCTTGACAACAACCTCGACCTCCTTCTACTTACTGAAACCTGGCAACAACCCAATGAATTTTTCTCCCTCAACCAAGCATCTCCCCCTGGTTTCAGCTACATCGCCAAACCCCGCCCCTCTCGCCGTGGAGGTGGTCTCGCCGTCATACATAAAGAGACCTATTTGATTAAAGAACTCACCCTCCCTTCAGTAGTATCATCCTTTGAATTCATTGCTTTCAAAGCCCCCTCCGCCACAACAGTTATCCTCATCTACCGGCCACCCAAACCTAATCCCTCATTCCTCTCTGACTTCACTGAACTCCTCACACTAGCATCAACCCTCTCTCCACGTCTGCTGTTATTTGGTGATTTTAATATCCACATGGACTCCCCCACTTGCAAGCTCTCATTTGAATTCACCACTTTATTGGAAAATTTCTCTCTCGCCCAACATGTCACCTCCCCCACCCATGACAAAGGACACATCCTTGACCTTGTCTGCTCCATTAATCTCCCTGTACTTGACCTCCGGCCATGCCCCTTTCCCCTCTCTGATCACAATCTTTTACGGTTCTCCATCCTCTCCCCCATCTCCCGCCCCCGCCCCCTTAGAGAAATCACCTTCCGTAACCTAAAATCCATTGACCCCCACCATCTCTCTGACCTGCTCTCCTCCACCCTCCCCCTGGACTCAACCCTCATCTCACCTGATGAGCTCACAAACCACCTTAATGCTACCCTGTCTTCCTCCCTCAACACCCTGGCCCCCCTCAAAACCAAAACTGTCTCCTTTAATACCTCCTCACCCTGGTTCACACCTGCACTCTGCAAATTGAAACAAACCGGCCGCCAACTCGAACGACTCTCCAAAAAAACCTCACTCACAGTCCACCACCAAGCCTACAAACTCCACCTCACTGCCTACAAAGACGCCCTCATCGCCGCCAAGTCTGCATACCTCTCCGCCATCCTTTCTGACCCCTGCCAAAACCCCAGAACCCTCTTCTCCACAGTGAGCAACCTCCTCAAACCGCGGATCATTTACCTCTTCCCCCTTGGTCAGTTACTCCGCCATTTCTCCATGGACTTCCCCTGCTACGCCGACGACACCCAGATTTACCTCAGCACCAAATCCCCCCACAACCCCCCCCTCTCCCACATTGAATCCTGCCTGTCTTCACTCACTCTCTGGATGCAAAATAACTTCCTGAAACTTAACAGCAACAAAACTGACCTCCTCCTCATTGGCTCCAAATCCACCCTCAGTAAACTCGCAAACCCCCCCACACTCACTATTGACGGCACCACGGTCTCCCCCTCCCCCCAGGCCCGCAACCTTGGCGTAATCTTTGATTCCACACTCTCCCTTGAACCCCACATCCGCCACACTGTCAAAACCTCCTTCTATCACCTCCGTAATATTGCAAAGATCAGATCCTCCCTCACACCCCACGCTGCAGAAAGACTCATCCATGCCTTCATCTCCTCCCGCCTCGATTATTGCAATTCATTCCTCGCCGGCATCTCCACCACCTCCATCAACAGACTCCAACTGGTCCAGAATGCAGCAGCCCGCCTCCTCACTTATACTAAAGCGTGGCACCACATCACCCCAGTCCTCAAGAATCTCCACTGGCTCCCCATCTCACACCGGATCCACTACAAACTCCTGGTCCTCACCTACAAAGCCCTCCACCATATGGCCCCCCCATATCTCTCTGATCTTCTCTTCCTCTATCAACCCCCCCGGGCCCTCAGATCCTCCTCAGCCGGTCTCCTCTCCACCCACACATCAAAACTCCACAGCCTTGGTGACAGAGCCTTCTCCAGGACATCTCCCAGGCTCTGGAACTCCCTCCCCCAACATATTCATGACTCTGAGTCCCTCACCATCTTCCAGTCCCGCCTCAAGACTCATCTCTTCTCCTCTGCCTACCCCTAGATCACTCACCAACCCTAGCCCCATCAACTCTAACTTTTTTTCTTGTTTATCTATTGTTGTGCCCCTATGTAAAGCGCTTTGAGTGTGAGAAAAGCGCTATATAAATTGAATCTATTATTATTACCGGAGTTCCAAGTGTGTGTGGTGACGTACGTATATCATTCGCGTCGAGAGAAGCAACGAGCTTTAGTTCACAAAGCGGCCTCGCACAAAACCTAACATAATCAAACTTATTTGCGAATATGTTTGGTTTTCTTTGCATGAAAAATTATCATTTAAATCCACAAACAACATATTTGTAATCCAGGACATATAAAGACTTGGACCAGAAAATAATTACTTTCTGTCCATTGAAACCAATTCATATTTTTCGATCTCATAGGTCCCATGGGCTCTACCGGAAGGGGCGTGACTACGCCACTCTATCTCACTTCAAAAGCCCAGGATCTTTTGGTGCAATGGTTAACTGCTTACTGGACAGGGGTCAATGGTAACTGTGGCAACAATGGTCATTTTTCAAGTTGTCCCTCGCTCCTGTAACTGGCTGCCATTTTGTCTAGGGATACATATGTAGGTTATGTGGAACTAGATGATGTATGCATGGTCAAAGTAATTGTAAATGTTCAAACTCAACATCAAAGCGTGGAAAGTACTCTATAGGAAGTTCTGCCACAATTACATTCACCATCATATTGTTTGTGGATTTGAAGCAGGACGCAAGAATAGCTTTGAGGCAAGTGATGAGTGTCATGAAGAGAAGTACGACAACTGCATAAATAACATATCAAAAGAATGAACCACCCTAGTGCCCAAACTATTCCCTCAATGAATCCCAATTCTGGAGTTGCACTTGTGCAATTCATAAATGTCCTTACACAAATCACCCAAAATGTCAGTGATATTCTCATAAGAGACAATTAAATCAGTGCACACATTCCATAAATATTACTGTGCATACAATTAAAGCCGCTACAAGGCTGCTCTCTTCTTTAGGAACAAAGTCAAAAAGTCAAAGTCAGCTTTATTGTCAACACTTCACATGTACAAGACATGTGAGGGAATCGAGAAAACGTTTCCCCCTATCCCGCGGTGAACATATAAAAAGTGCACAGGCACAAACACAAATATACGAGACAACACTAAAAATAGACAAGATAGACAATGACATATAAAATATAGGAGTTCTGTATGAATAAAATAAGTAAAAATAATTGTGCAAAGAGGCAGTCAATACTGGCAGCAAAAAGTAGTGCATTTTTTAAATAGATAAATAAATAATAGCAGCAATTTCAGTCTGTATGGTGTGTATTTAAACTAGTAATAGTAATAGTGCAAAGACAGTTAGTCCACAGTGTAGCAAGGCAGAAAACAGGGGGGGGGGGGGGGGTATTTCAGCTTACTGACAGCCCTGTTGATGTGGCTGAGGGGAGAGAGGGGAGAGAATTTAGTTTCCTGACAGCCTGGTGGATGAAGCTGTTTTTGAGTCTGGTGGTGCGGGCATGCAGGCTCCGATACCTTCTTCCAGAGGGCAGGAGGGTGAACAGACTGTGAGCGGGATGGCTGGCCTCGCTCACAATCCTGGTCGCTTTGCGTGTGAGGCGAGTGCTGTATGTGTGTTGCATGGAGGGGAGTGGGGCACCGATGATCTTTGCAGCTGTGTTAACCACGCGCTGCAGGGCTTTCCTGCTGTATTCAGCGCAGCTCCCGCCCCACACGGTGATGCAGCTGAACAGGATGCTCTCAATGGTGCCTCGGTAGAATGTGCACATGATTGATGGGGGGGCTCGTGCTTGCTTCAATTTTCGGAGGAAGTAGAGGCGCTGATGGGCTTTCTTCGCCAGTGATGCAGTGTTGGTGGTCCAGGAGAGGTCGTCGCTGATGTACACCGCCAGGAATTTTGTGCCACTCACTCGCTCCACTGCCGCACCATCGATGGTCAGTGGTGGGTGCTCAGTGTGGCGTCTCCTGAAGTCAACAACAATCTCCTTAGTTTTAGTTAGAGCATTAGTCTTGTTGAAGCAAGTTTGTTTGAGATCATTAATAGTGCTTCAACAGTTTGGTTAGCTATTGACTCTACAGATGCAGACAGACAACGAATTGGGTCAAGAGCTGACATGATGCCATTGGTAACTAAAAGGGCTCCTAGAATTCTGGTGTAATTAGTCTGGTGGTGTGTGGAGAAGTTTTCGCAAGCTAGGGAACCAATAATATGTTTGTTGATTGGGGATGATGAGAAGCACAGGCACGGAATCTAGTGCACAAGATCCAGTCCATTTAGTGGGAAGAAAAATCATACAGAATTATTGCAAATCCAGTACAGTCCTTGGAGTGCTGGCAGTGCACAAAACTCCATCATCTGGAATGTCATTGAAAGCTGACTTTCCCTAGAGGAACTTATTTAGATCTCCAGAGAGGAATCGGGGGGGCACCATGGAAAGAGCAATGGGAAGATCATGGATCGCAGCAAAGTGTAGGACCTCCAGTGTTCCGGTGGAGTAGTGTGTGATCTATCCTCATTATTGTGCCCTGTGTTTTGGGCACACCATGAAAATGGTCAAGCTGTTCTGGGTACTGTGATTGGAATGGGCTTCTTGTGCCCAGTGCATGTAGGCAGTTGCCTCTATTGACACTGTCACCTCACTCAGTGGGTAGCGAGTAACATTGTCACAGTTCTTTATCATCCATGACCAGTCTGCATTCATGGAATTCATTGGAACAAAGCCAGCTCTCTAGTAAGCATAAACTGCTGACGCTATAACACAGGGGGATAAAGCGACAGCCATAAGTGGTATTTCAGAGAAAACGGAATGTGCTCAGATTCCAAAGACTCAAAATGAGCCTTAGCTGTACTCAGGAGGGCACCAAATCTGTTGTCGATGGGCTGGATAGGTAATAATTTTTTTAACAGAAAAGTGGGGTTTGCCTTCATTATGTCCCTTTCTAATCTGTGGAATGGGGTACTGGTAGAGCTTTGTGCTGGTTGTCACGCCTACACCTCACCTTATGCCAAAACTGAAGAGGAGGATGGCACCAACTTAGAGGGGGAAGATTGTAATGCCCATGAAGAGTTGGTCGCTGAAGAGCTGGTTTCCGGACTGGGGGCACATCTTCCTGGAAAGAGTTGTCAGCAGCCGCTGGTGGTGGCCCATTCGATTAGATACAACTTTATTAACCCCCCTATGGGGGATTAATAGAGTTTATTGATTATTGTTTATTTGTTGATAATATAATCTAACATAGAGGGATGAGTGTAATGCCGTACAAATAGCATCATCCGTACCCCTATTCTGGCGGTAGGCAAATTGAATGGGGTCCAGTGTGGGTGGTTGACAGATTTTGATCTGAGCTGCGACCAGCCTCTCGAAGCACTTCATGATGGTGGGGGTAATTGCAAC
Organism: Gadus macrocephalus; assembly: GCF_031168955.1. NCBI lineage: Eukaryota > Metazoa > Chordata > Actinopteri > Gadiformes > Gadidae > Gadus > Gadus macrocephalus. Next base: position 11,367,830 of record NC_082383.1, on the reverse strand, counting down.
TGTGCGGAAGTCATTTAGGCTAACTGCTCACTGAATGTTTAGGCACCGGCACGATGGTGGTGGATTTAAGGCACTCAGGGACAACTCCTTGGGCTAGTGACAGGTTGGAAATGTCAGTCCAGACCTCAGTCAGCTGCTCAGCACAGGCCCTGTAGACACGTCCTGGGACACCATCAGGGCCAGCTGCCTTCCGTTGGTTAATCCTGCTCAGCGCTGCATACACGTCATCGGGGGAGAGTGTGAGGGGCTGGTGGCTTGCAGGGAGCACCTCCTTGGTGGCCACCTCCTAATTATCCCTGTCAAAGCGTTCCTAGCCTATTATGGACATAGCCTTGCTGCCCCGGGCCACGCAGTTTCATGACTGGCACTTGACCCCTGACTTCACTTGACCCTAAGGGCCCTATTTTAACGGTCTGAAACGCAAGTGAGAAGTGCCAAGCGCAAGTAGCTTTATGGGCGGTTGTATGGCGATGTCGCTATTTTACCGGCACGAAAAATGACTCTTGCGCCCGGCGCAAATCTAAAAAGGGTTGGTCTGAAGTAGCCTGATTACCCGTAGGTGTTGTTTGGCGTGACGTGCAATAAACCAATGAGAGTGCCAGCTCCCATCCCCTTTAAGAGCCATGAGCGCATTTGAATCTGACAAGTTGATATTTTGACAGCGCGTCTGCAGTCTCCGGTGAGACAGATGCACATGAATTTCAAACTTCAAATGGCTCAGTTTATGGCCAAATGATATGGCCTAATTCACACATGGAATAAGGTTTTCTTCCACTTCCACGTCCTATTTAATGTGTTTCTATTCAATGAAATGTAATGATATACGCAATACATTCTAAACATCGTTTCTTATCAGTATTGTATGCATTATCGTTATCGACTTGTTTTCCTAATATGCAATATAGATGAGAGAAGCAAAGTGTATGCGCGAGGTGCACAAGCAACATTATGCATGTGCCCTTAAAATAGCATCTGAACAACGCGCCACTGACTTTAAACCAGGTATTTCCTGGTTTGTTGCGCAAGTGGTTTCGGAAACTGCAAAATAGCACCAGGGAACGTTTGCGCCAAAACACGCCTCCTCCTTTCGCCGAGCCGCCCCTTTGAATGCAAGATCATTCCCTTATTTACCGACGCGTGGCGCAGGAGGGAAAATAACGCTCGGCGCCAGTTGCAAACTAGCAACGACACATGCGCCAGTGATTAAGTCAATTGCGCCGGATGCAAGATAGGGCCCTAAGTGCGCCATGAGGACCCAGATCTCCCAACACGACCGGCTCATCAGAAATGGCTCGAAGAACCCTTGCCACCAACCACTGCGACACCGTGGAGGAGCTTGGCCACCAGCTTCAGAACTGGCAGGACGCCTAGCAGCTGAGTTTCAGCAGCAGGCCCCAGTCCCAGCCTTTCAAGACTCGTAGAAACAGATGTGGATTGGAGCCACCTTGATGGCCGGCCCCGCCGAGGCCGCAGTCTCACTCTCAAGAACCCAGAGAGGAGTTGCGCTGTTTCAGCTTTGGCCAGACAGGCCATCTTGCCCGGCAGCGTCCAGGGGAACAGGGATGTTTCGATGCCCTTTGATTTCGCAGATGAGGGCCGTCCGGGACCATGCCTCCTCACCACTAACAGGAAAATTCCTCCTCACAACCAACAGGTGGTGAGTATGGATCAGGAACCCAGAGCCCCGAACCTCCCAGCACGGGTAGGAGACAAGGAATCTCTGGCCCTCATTTACAAAGTGAGTGTCGTGTCCCTCCTGCGGCCTGACCTAGCTGACGAAAGTACTAGCCCGGGGTTAAGAGAGATATGACCCAGTATTGTCAGGTGTATCCGGAGTGCCAGAGCACTGCCCCGAAATGCTCGGCCCGAAACCCTTTGATCCCAATGCTCATTGATCCCTAGAGATTTCCCAAAGACCAGTCGGGGCCATTGGTACATCTTAGTCATGGTGGACAATGCTACCGTTACCCTGAAGCCCTTCCCCTCCACTCCGCAACCGCTAAGGCAGTAGTTAGGGAGCTCATGCTGCTGTTTATTTGGGTATTGAAACTCGGGAGATATAGGATCAGAACAGGTTTCTGTTTCATGTTGCGGGTGCTAAAGGGTGTTGAGGATGTCCCCTCCCAAATAATGAAAGGCGCCTTTGACCACATCGGCCCAAGTATTGAGGTCATCCTGAACTCCTACCTCACCACGGGTTGTGTTCCAGCAAGTTTTAAGCACGCAATTGTTCAGCCGCTGCTTAAAAAACCCAACCTGGATGCAAAGTGTCCTTAAAACGACTGCCCTATCTCAAAATTACCTTTTATTTAAAAAATCCTGGAAATGGTTGTTCTATCACAACTATTGACCTTTATAAACCATGCCAAGATTTTGGAGCCCTTACAATCAGGTTTTAAATCACATCACAGCACTGAGACAGCCTTGCTGAAAGTAACAAATGACCTGCTCCTCAACCTAGGCCAGGTATGGGCAACTGGCAGCCCGCGGGCTGTATGCGACCCACATCCTCACTCAGTGAGGCCTGTGCCTGGCTTTCCTGAAACGATATCAGTCATGAAAGATTTCCACTTAAGTCACCACTACAACTACTACTACTGCACTGAATGTTGCACTTAATGTTGGCCCACTGTTTTTCAATTTTGTGCCAGTTTTTGGTCCGGGATATTGTTTAACAGTTTATGTTTAACTGATTTGCCTTCTATGGGCAAAAATCGGTAGGTTTATTTTTATTGATCCCCTTCGAGAATTTGTGTGTAAAGGGTTGGGTCCATGCTATATTCTCACCTTTCTCCTTTGTTAAGCCTATTGTATTGCCTTTTGGCAGACATTAAGTTAACTGCGCCATTCCTTGTTCGTTCTGCCGCGGCACACCAAACTATTAATTTCGTTCCAATGTTTGTCCAATCCACTCCAAAAGTGGTCCTTCATTGAGTTTGAATCCAACTCTAACTAATAAATGGTCCAATTTCAAGTTTCATAGAATATTTATACATTCCCATGGCATCTTAAATAAATGCACGCTCTGCCACTCGTAACACACTTGCACACAAAATGCAGTCGTCAATTGATGAAATGGGTTATTTCATACATCATCACAACCAAAATTTTGAATTAATCAAATAAATTACAGATAAATAATACTGAAATGGCTACTGGTTATGATCATATTGTGGCGACCCTGGGCGTGGTCGCCGTGTTCAGGATGCCGCAAGGGATCCTTGGGGGGGTTAGGACCATCGCAAGTTGGACCTCTAGCGCCCTCCTAGGTCCTTTGCGGTGATACCCACAAAGCAGTCCATCACATACAGGAAAACAAAACGTGTGTGTACATCCATGCTGGCCAACACTCTAGCGATCATCCTTGCCATCCAACCCCCAAACCACACAGTCGACGTTCTGGTCAAACACTACAACACCGCTCGCGCCCTCAGCCTGGACTCCGTTGGCCCACTTATCACCAGATCTGTCTCCTTCACCCACCCCGCTCCCTGGTTTACCCCAGAGCTTTTAAGTCCACTGGGCGCCTGCTCGAGAGGCTATACAAGAGATCTGGCCTCACTGTCCATCACGAAGCCTACAGTGGATTACAAAGAGGCTCTCTCCCGGACAAATCCACTCTATTGCTCCACACTTACTCAAAACATTTTTCTACCATCAACCGCCTTCTCGACCCTCCTGATGCCCCACAACCCTCTGATGCTGCTGACCTTTGCTGAAAACCATCCATCAGCATCTCCAGATGTCTACCCCCTGCCCGCTGGCTAAAATTAAATCTGAAGGACACAAACCACCCATCTACCTGCCCTCGACAGTGCTGTCTCTCCACCTTTTCCCTGCTGGATGCTGACCAAGTCCTTGACCTCATGACCAAAGCCAGGACTACATCCAGCAGTCTGGACCCACTGCCCTCGACCCTAGTGAAGGCCTGTCTACCCACCCTTTGCCCTGCAGTGGTAACCATCATCAACGCCTCACTCAGCTCTGGCGTGGTACCCTCCAACTTCAAGTTAGCGCCCTTGATACCCAGCGTTACACCTGGGCATTCGAGGCTATAGCCCCGGATCTTTGGGATCAGCCCCGGATCTCTGTGCCGTACATTTTTTTAACATATGTATATATATATACAGTGTTGTATAGTAGCGAAGTAGAAATACTTCGTTACTGTACTTAAGTAGTTTTTTTGGATATTTGTACTTTACTTTACTACTTATATTTCTCTGTACTTTTACTTTTACTTCGCTACATTTTGCGAAGAAAACGGATACTTTTACTCCACTACATTTCCCTTGAAACCTTCGTTACTCGTTACAAAATCAACTAATCTTTAGAAAAAAAAAAATGAATCATGAGAGATATGAGAATAACGTCGGGGACTGTGGTAGAACACAGACTGCAAGCCTGTTTGGCGAATCAGCTGTCCCAGCGCACGTTCGCAAAGCCCCCTTGCTTAGTTACTGTTGCTACGTCGATCAAAACTCCTACGACTGTCAACACACAAATGCATGGCTAGGACGAGGGCAAGGGCTATCAAAATTCTACTATTTGTATCAGGCTGGTTTGTACACGCAGTATTACAACACTATCTTATACACTTCAATACGCTGTATATGTGCCATTTTTGCTACAAAGCTAATTTAAATACCCTTTTTGGGCAGGGACTTAAGTTTTCCGAAAATCCGCGATCCTGGATGACACCAAAATCAATATTAAGTAACGTGTACCAGCGCTTGCGGGATAATAGGTCGGGCTATGATATCTGTCAGTGTCAGTGATTTTTTTTTTGGAGTAACTCCGCGACAGCATCCAGATCATGGCAAAATGGACTGCAATATGCAGTGGAAGGATGTTTTCAAAAAAGATCAACAACGAAGGGGAAACAACAATAATCAAAGCAAAATCATACAGGTCTCAATCAAAAAATTAGAAACTTCACGACCTCAAAATAAATACCACCAGCACAACATTTTAAACTAGTAAGGTTCTTTCACCGCTGGGTAATATTTGTATATAATATTTCAAGCTAGCTAATAACCTATAAAGATTATTTATTCTTATTCCATCTCTGGCGAGGTATCTATCTAGCCAGTTAGTGCTAAGGCATGATTGGACGAGGGCAGTTATAGGGAGGAGTTTCGATAACGGTTACTTGTACTTTTACTTTCAGTACTTAAGTACATTTAATATCAGAAAAGTACTTTTGATACTTAAGTACAGTAAAGATCAGATACTTTAATACTTTTACTTAAGTACTATTCTAAAAGGTGACTTTTACTTTTACTCAAGTAATTTTCCAGTAAGGTATCTGTACTTTTACTTAAGTATGGCTTTTGAGTACTTTATACACCACTGTATATATATATATTGTAATGACCGCGCCGGTGACATAACGATATCCAGTCATAAGAAGAACATTGCAATGCATGCATATAGAACAACTGGCTTAACGGACAACAATATACAATGCCACACATAACACACAAACTATTTAAATGTCCCATGGTCGATACATTGCCTCCCCCCTTCAAAGTTCCTCGTCCTCGAGGGAACAAACAAAGTCCCGGAAGCGACCCAGCGCTCTCCCCTCCCTACAAGGCCGTGTCGGGGCTACGGGGGGCTGGGGAGAAGCGCCTGGGGGTGAGAGGGGCCCACGAGTGTCAGGCCCGGGGGCGGGCAGGGGGAAAGGGAGGGGCGGGGCTGGGAGCCAAGTTGCTGACTGTGGTGATCGACAGGGAGGGGAGACAAGGATAGGGTTAGGTGGGGACCTAGGGCCAGAACACTGTGGTGTGCGTGTCCGGGGCCCATTCGCACCGGTGCGGGGAGCTGCAGGGCTCGCTGGAGCAGGTCGAGGGGTGGCGGTGCCTCGATAAGGGGCCAACCTGTCACTGTGGAGGGCCACCCTCCTTCCCCGAGGTGGTAGCTGGACCCTGTACACAACCTCCCCCATTCTCTCCAGGACCCTGCATGGCCCGATCTCGCTATCAAGCTTCGGGCATCTTCCCTTCTTTCTTTGCGGGCTGTAGGTCCAGACCAGCTCCTCAGCCTCAAAGTGCCTGCCATGAGAACGCACATCATAGTTCCTTTTCTGCCTCACCCCTGCGCTCAGCAGCTGTCCCCTGGCGAAGGAGTGAGCCGTCTCCAGGTGGTCCAGGAGTCTTCTGGCGGTCCTGGAGTCTCCTGGCATGCTCTGGGCCGGGAGGAACAGGGGGAGAATCGGACGGCCGGCCAAACGCCAGGTCAGCTGGGGTACGAAGCTCCCTGTCCAACATCAGCAGAGCAGGCGTGCAGGACGTCGACTCCTGGGCAGTTAACCTGTATGCCATGAGCACCAGAGGCAGATGAGTGTCCCAGTCCCGCTGATGCTCAGCCGAGACAATGGCCAGCTGCTGCTCCATACACCGATGAAATCGATCCATCAAGCCGTCACTCTGTGGGTGCAGGGCGGTAGTACGGTTCTTCTGCATATCCAGCCTGCTACATAAAGCCGCAAAGACACGGGATTCAACATTTCTCCCCTGGTCGCTGTGGATGGACTCTGCTGCCCCAAAACGGCTAATCATCCCCCCCGACTAAAGCGTCGGCTATGGTCTCTGCCCCCTGGTCAGGCAGAGCATACGCCTCTGGCCACTTGGTAAAATAGTCCATGGCCGTGAGGACATACTTGTTCCCCCTCTCTGTGCAGGGTAGCGGGCCCACCACATCCACCCCAACCCTCTCCATAGGGAATGGGCATAGGACCTTTCAGTGGGGTCTTTGCGGGCTGTGCAGCCATCACAGCGGCGACAGAAGTCCTCGAGCCACCACGACAACAGGCTCCAGGATGCTGTCGCTTCTGGGGGTGGAGCCCCGCCCCCCCGGCTGCGATGATTGGCTCCTCCAGACGACGACGGCGGGGGTAAGGGGGCAGGGCCTCGCGTCTCCCCAATTACGCGGACCCTGACCCGTTTCCCTGGGCTCTCACAGCTTTAGGGCAATCTCTGACAAGGTGGCCAGGCTGCCCGCAGCCCCAGCAGACCCTCTGCCCTAAACGAGACGGAGAGCGGCGGTCCGCCTGCATAGAGACAGCGCGGACGAGTTTAGTGAGCTCGTCCACCCAGGCTGGCTTCTGTGAGTCCTCACTCCTCTCCCATGCCGATCTCACCATCGGCTGAGGAGCAGGATGACTGTTGATTGCTCCAGCCCACACCAGCTCCCTCTCTATGGCCAACTCCAGGGCCTCTTGCAAAGTCTGCGGGTGGGCTAGCTGGGTCTGCATGCGTAGTTCTGTAGGGGAAAGGGCCAGGAAACTGATCCAGAGCGAGTTCGCTCTGCACGGCTGGCGGCATGTGGGCGTATGCTCGCCGAGACAGGCTCTCGATATCGTTCGCCAGGGCCCGCAGCGTCTCCCTCGGCTTCCTGCGCCTATTACAGAGTTCTGAGCGCATTAGCCCCGGCTTAACACACTGTCCAAAACGTCTCCTTAGTGCCCCCACTAGGGCAACATAGTCCCCATGTCCTCTGGGCTAAGCAGCAACAAACATGAAAATGCGTCGTCCGCCAGACACATCGCAAGCTGCAGCGCTTTGACCTGCACTGACCATCCGGCAGCATCGGCCAAAAGTTCAAATTGTGCATGGAAAGCTTCCCAGTCAGCCTTACCGGGCTCGATGTGAGAACGGCGCCGCCATGTCTGTCGCCGTCTTGTGGCGGCCACGGGCAGCCTGGGCTGCGAACTATGCGGGAAAAATCTTATTTTTCAACGACGGCCGGTTCCCATTGGGTTCTTCCCCTCACCAGAGACTCCGAAGCTACTCCACACGCCCCCTCGCCATAGTCGTCCATCTTTATCTTCACCCGACAGTCCGCAGGGAGCATTATTGTTGGAGAGAAAAAGGGACAACAAAACAGAGCTAACGGCAATAGCAACTTCAGCCGACTCGCCGAGCAGGACAAAGAAAAAAAAGAAAAAAGCTTTCACTTCTGACACCAATGTACTGACCTCGCCGGTGACATAACGATGTCCAGTCATAAGTACATGAAGGAACTTTATGCAACACATAACACGCAAACTATTTCAATGTCCCATGGTCGCTACAATATTAATAATAATAGCTGCTTTCACATATACACGTAAGTACTGCTCTTCTGAATATCTTCTGAATATATGCTGCATCGTTGCAGCAACATTGAAGACGATCGCGATGAGTTCTGCGGTCTGTTCTGCCTCCGTGCTGTCTGCGTCAAACCAAAACAAACCTGAGTGACAGCGGCAGCACTTATCCCGCCTCCTGCAAACTTAGTAACAGGGGCGGATGGTGTATAGGGGCGATTTGGGCGACGCACTACCAACTGGGAGAAAGAGGCACGGCAAAAGTAGTTTTCAGTGTTCTAGACTTATTATCTGTCATTGTCCAATCAGAATCGTCAGATTCAAGTCGCGTTTCAATGGTCCCGCCTCTTTTTGGGAAAATTCATCGACGTGGAAAAAGCCTTCTCCGTTGACTCTAATGTTAATTTTTTCGGAAATTGAGCCTTCAATGCATTTTCAATGGGGATTTGGGACTCGCCCTAACGTGCTTGCGTCATACGTAACTGAGCAAAGAGCGCGAAGGGATATCTTCGATCAAGTCACTTCACTTGCTGATTTCAACATGGCTGAAAATGGGCGCAATTCCGTTTCGTATTTCAAAGAAGTTCCTTTTAGTCGACGATCCAATTCAGAAAAATTGGCATTAAAACAATCAGGACCTCCTAGACCAAAATTAATCATTAAACAAATTTCTACAAAGGGGGGAAAGTCCTACACCCGAGGATTTTCAACAAATTGGTACGAGAAAAGAAGCTGGCTAGCAGGTTGTGAAGAAGCTAACGCAGTCTTCTGCTACCACTGCCTACTCTTCCACCCTGACGAAGGACAGCACTGTTTGGATATCGACTAGTGTGACAGATATGCATCATCTGTCTGAGAAAATCAAGAAGAATGAGGTGTCAAAGATCCACATGGATAGCAGTTTGAGATTTGCGACTATTGGGAGGGTGAACATTGCCACTCAACTGGACGAGGGATACCGGCTAGCTGTTCGTCGCCACAACGATGAGGTGAGCAAGAACCGACACATCCTCAACCGGCTCATCCAATGTGTGAAGTTTTGCGTTCGAGTTGGCTTTGCGAGGCAAGGATGAGACGGAGGGCTCCACAAACCCAGGTATTTTTCTTGGATTGGTGGACTTCGTGGCAAAGTTGGATGAAGTTTTCGATGAACACCTGAAAAATGCCACGGTGTTGCCAAGGGCACATCCAAGACGGTGCAGAACGAGCTTTTGGAATGTATGCTAGCGGTCGCATGGGAAAGGATTGTGGAGGAGGTCAAGTCAGCTCGCTATCTGGCCATCCAAGCTGATGAAACTACGGACGTCTCCACGCAAACACAGCTGGTGATTGTGCTTAGATACATTGATGACAACCAGGCAGTGCAGGAACGTTTTTTTGAGTTTATTCCCATCTCGGACTCAACGTCAGTTTCAATTGCTAGTGTGCTTTTGGAGAGACTGAACCAGCTTTTGGCCGATGACAACGAAAAAATGAAACTCGTTGCACAAGCTTACGATGGTGCGAGTGTGATGAGGGTAGAGAAGGCTGGTGTGCAGCAAAAGGTGCGTGAACAATTTAAGAATGCCCATTATGTGCATTGCTATGCACATCAGCTTAATTTGATCATGCAGCAAGCTACCTCCCGCATCAAGAAAGTCAACGTTTTTTTTTTCGATCTGAGCGGTATTGCGTCATTCTTTTCCCGGTCACCGAAACGGTGCAGCGTTCTGGACAAGATTGTTTCACGAAGACTGCCCAGAGCTTCATCTACAAGGTGGAATTTTAACAGCAGGATCGTCAACACTGTGTTCGAGAACCGAGATGACCTCCTTGAATGTTTTGAAGCCATCAAGACGGGTTCACATGGTCCATTTGACCAGCTCAACGTGAGAAAGGCATCTGGCTACGTGAGGATGCTACAGGACGAAGACTTTTTTTTCCTGTGTTTTTTTCACAACATCATGCCCCACGTCGACATGCTGTACCAGAAGCTCCAGAAGAAGGACATTGATGCCGTCTTCATCAAAAGGGCCCTCGAGAGCTTCACAAGCAGTGTGCAGACCATTAGGCAAGATAACATTTATATTATTTGATCCTTCTCAAAGCAAAGCTTTGTTATGAGAACATATGCATGAAAGGAGACTGTATTTGTGTTCTTTTTTATAATATTGTTCTTTTTTATACTATATTGCCAGTGGTGTAATCTAGCTTGCTTTACTCTGTGCTGGACATCCTGGTTAGGCGAGGCACAACATTATGCATCCCTGCCCATTTTAAGTGGGTATACTCACTGACATCTTTGTACTGGATAAAATGTGAACTTGTGCATCATGTAGACTACAGTACTGTACACAGCCTAACAAACACATGATTGGTTTGTTTGCATTCAGAGACTCTGACCAGCTGCAAGAGCCATCAGGAACCGACAGACACAGGACGGCTTTGACAGCAGAGGCGAAGCAGAGACTGTCTGAAGAGGTCTGCGACACCATCCTCGCTCAGACCAAAGCGAGGTTCTCTTTCACTGGCCACCTTGTGATTGCTACCTTAATACAAGGAAATATGTTTGACAGGTACTGCGATTCATTTCCTGCTGATGCTTTGAATGCCACTGTGAAGGCATATCCAACGCTGAACAAGGCAAAGCTCCAGACGGAACTGTCTCTAATCTATGAGAATCCTGAATTCAAGGCCTGCTGTGGTGCACTGGCACTGTACCAGGTCATCATGAGCTACAACCTCCAGGTTACATTCTCTGAGACTGTGAGTTTGTTGAACATTCTCATAACTACTCCTATGACAAGAGCTGAAGCTGAGAGATGTTTCTCAACCTTGGAAAGAATCAAGACATTCCTGCGAAATTCAATGGACCAGGAACGTCTGAATGCACTGGTCATGCTCTCCATGGAGAGGGAACTAGTCCTCAACATGCGTGATTTCAATGAGAAAGTCACTGACCGCTTTGCTGCACTGAAAGAGAGACGAGCAAAGTTTCAGTACAAGTAATGCAGTCTCTCTCTCTCGCTCTCTCACTCTCTCTCTCTCTCTTGTCTCTCTCTGTCCCCCAACCCCCCCCTTTCCCCTGAGGATTAGATTAGATTAGGCTTTATTGATCCTTTTTGGATGACTCCCTCAAGGAAATTGATTGTCCAGTAGTTTACAGAAGAAACACAACACAATATTAAATTATATACAATATAAGATAAACAATACACTCTTAGATAACTACAAAAAGTAAGACAAAAAGTAAACAGTAAACAATAATTATAATAATAATAATAATATAAGATAAACAATAAACTCTTAACTAACTAACTATAAAAAGTAAACAAAAACAGTAAACAATAAACTCTTAGCTAATATAGAAAGTAGAGATAATAATAGAAGTAAAACAGGATTCAAGTAAAATAAAATAAGATAAATGTAGAGAACTGTATAGAGGATTAATATAAATAAATAAATATAGGGGGAACAAGAAGGACCAGCAAAGAACCAGTCGATAGCTGAGAGTCTCACGGAGGCCACCATTGACAGTATTTGCATTGCCTTGTACCCTTTCGCCGAATAAACGCCGACTTCGGCTTACCCTGGAAACTGAGTGTGGTGCATTCCGTGTTAGAAACATTCGTGAACCGGGCTGCCACATATGGTGGAGAATGCAGGCAGCTCGACGCCACTACCTCACACGGTAACGTACCCCCTCGATCCACCATGCAGAACCCCGACGGCACCGCCGCTCCCACGGTTGTTCAGAGACAACTACAGCTCCAGGCACAGGCGGCCGCGTTACAGCGGGAGACGGCGGAAAGTCTCGCTCTGCTCCGCGAAGCGGTGGTCCGACTCACGCAGCATGCCGTCCGCGACGCGCCGCCAGCCGCGCCGACGGCCGCGCCGACAGCCGCTCCGACCAGCCGGCTCACCAAACTCGGACCGGACGACGATGTCGAGGCGTACCTGGAGGTGTTTGAGAGGACCGCCCGGAGGGAGAGCTGGCCGGCGGAACAGTGGGCCCACATCATCTCGCCCTTCCTCACCGGTCCCGCGCAACAGGCGAGCCAGGATTTACCACCCGAGGACGCCGATCAGTATCCAGCGCTCAAGCAGGCCATACTGGCCTACTACGGGCACAACCTCGCGGCCCGCGCCCAACGGTTTCACGACTGGCGGTTCGACATCCACGGTGCGGTGCGGACCCAGATCGCCCAGCATGGGCGGCTAGTAAGGAGGTGGCTGGCCACGGGTGAGGGACCCTGCCCGGTGGATCGGGTACTCATTGATAACACCGTCCGCCAGCTGCCGGCCGACACCCGGAGGATCCTGGCCCACCACCATCCCGAGACGGTAGACGACCTGATCCGGCAATTGGAGAACTGGCAGGTAGCCCAGCAACTCAGCGCCAGTCCCCGGACCAACCTGCGGCCGACCGAGAACCGACGAGACCGGAGGGGGCCCCTGACGGCGCTTCTGGACCACAGCGGCCCGGACCCGACACATCGGATACCCTGACGGCGCCAGATCTGAACGACCCACCCGAGGACGCCGAGAGTTCCCCTCTCACCGAGCTTTCGGACTTCCTACCGGAGGGGGGGGTAGGAACCACTCGGCCGGGCCAGTTCGCTAGCGCCCAGCTGCAGGACGACGCCCTCAAACACGCCTGGAGCCATGTCCTCGCACACGACGGACAGACCCGGGACTCGGTGAGTTGCCTACCACACCCCCACTTTAGCACCAGGGGGGCCCTGCTATACCGGGTGGTGGAAAGGGACGGGGCGGTGACCGAACAATTAGTGGTCCCTCGGACGTATGTCAGCAAGGTGCTGTATATGGCCCACACGCACCTCCTGGGAGCCCACTTGGGCATGGACAAAACCCGGGATCGGGTCTTGGCGAGGTTTTACTGGCCAGGGGTGAAAAGGGACGTAGAACGTTACTGCCAAACGTGCCCGGAGTGTCAGCAGGTAGCTCCTCGCCCCTCGGCTAGGAATCCACTTATTCCCATGCCCATCATAGAGACACCCTTCGACAGGATAGCTCTGGACATTGTGGGACCCCTCCCCAAGACCAGCAGGGGACACCGGTACATCCTGGTGCTGGTAGACTATGCAACCCGGTACCCTGAAGCCCTACCCCTGCGCGCGGCCACCGCTAAGGCGGTAGCGAGGGAGCTCATGCTCTGTTTAGCCGGGTGGGGATAGCACGGGAAGTACTGATGGACCAGGGGTCGTGTTTTATGTCTCGTGTCCTAAAATAACTGCTCAGACTTTTCCAGGTCAAACAGCTCCGGACGTCGGTGTATCACCCCCAGACGGACGGCCTGGTGGAACGGTTTAACAAAACTTTAAAACAGATGCTGAAAAAGGCCATGGACACAGACGGGAAGAACTGGGACCAGCTGTTGCCCCATGTACTGTTCGCGGTGCAGGAGGTGCCCCAGGCTTCTACGGGTTTCTCCCCGTTCGAGCTCCTGTACGGGAGGAGGCCTCGGGGAATCCTGGATCTCGCCAAGGAGACCTGGGAGAGTCAACCGTCACCCAACCGCACCGTGGTGGAACACGTAGAACAGGTGAGGGACCGTATGGCCCAGGTCTGGCCCATCGTCCAGGAACATCTCGGGCGTGCCCAGCCGGCCCAGGCGAGGGTCTACAATCGGGGAGCCCAGCTGCGCGTCTTCCGGCCTAGGGAGCCCAGCTGGTCCTGGTCCCGACGGCGGAGTGCAAGTTCTTGGCCAAATGGCAGGGGCCATACGAGGTGGTCGAGAGAGTTGGAGAGGTAAATTACCGAGTGCGGCAACCAGGGAGGCGTAAGCCTACCCAACTGTACCATGTGAACATTTTGAAGCAGTGGAAGGAGGGGGGGAATCCGCCCGGTCCGGCACCCCTGGGGTTGGTGGCCCGACGAGAGGTTCCGGTGGTTCCGGTAGGAGAGGACCTCAGCCCGGCCCAGAAGCAAGACCTCGCTGACCTGGTCCTGCAACACCAGGACGTCTTCTCCGAGCTCCCGGGTCGGACCTCGGTGATCCAGCATGACATCCGGATGGCACCTGGAATAAAGGTGAGAGTTCCGCCCTACAGAGTCCCGGAGGCCAGACGGGCGACGATCCAGGAGGAGGTGGCCCGGATGCTGCAGCTGCACGTCATTGAGGAGTCCCGCAGCGCCTGGTCTAGTCCAGTCGTCCTCGTGCCCAAACCTGACGGGAGTTACAGGTTCTGTAATGACTTCCGACGGCTGAACGAGGTCTCCGACTTCGACGCCTATCCCATGCCCAGGGTGGACGACCTGATCGAGCGACTGGGGCCTGCCCGGTATCTCACCACCCTGGACTTGACCAAGGGATATTGGCAGGTACCCTTGACCAAGTCCGCCAGGGAGAAGACGGCGTTCGCGACCCCGGGGGGTCTGTTCCAGTACACCGTTCTCCCCTTCGGAGTCCATGGAGCCCCAGCAACCTTTCAACGGATGATGGACCAGATCCTGCGGCCGCACCAGACCTACGCCGCCGCCTACATAGATGACATCATCATCCACAGCGACAGCTGGGATGTCCACATCCAACAGCTGAGGGCCGTACTGGGCGAGCTACGGAAGGCGGGTCTCACGCCAACCCGGCCAAATGTCGCCTCGGGTTGGAGGAGACGGCCTACCTGGGCTTTCAGGTGGGTCGGGGAAACGTCAGGCCCCAGGAGAGCAAGGTGGCTGCCATCCGGGACTGGCCCCGACCGAGCTCCAAAAAGCAGGTAAAGTCGTTCTTAGGGCTGGTCGGGTACTATCAGCGGTTCATACCCGGCTTCGCCACCCTGGCCAGCCCTATGAACGACCTGACCCGAAAGACATTGCCAGACCGGATCCGGTGGACGGAGGCGGCCGAGAAGGCCTTCGAGTCGCTCCGGGGAGCCTTGTGCTCCGAACCGGTGCTCATAACCCCAGACTTTACTTCCCCCCTCATAGTGCACACCGACGCCTCGGAGGTGGGGCTGGGGGGAGTCCTGTCCCAGGTCCGGGCTGGAGAGGAGCACCCCGTCGCCTATATCAGCCGGAAGCTCCTTCCCAATGAGAGGAATTACTCGACCGTGGAGAAAGAGGCCCTGGCCATCAAATGGTCGCTGACTAAACTCCGATACTACCTCCTAGGTCGGGAGTTCACCTTGGTCACCGATCACGCCCCGCTGAAATGGATGGCCAGCGCCAAGGACTCCAACGCCAGGGTGACGCGGTGGTTCCTGGCCCTCCAGGACTTTCGTTTCAGGGTGGACCACCGACCTGGCAAAGAGCACGCGAACGCCGACGCCTTGTCATGCCGGGATGCCTGCCTGGGCTGGGTTCCCGGGGACCGGAGGCCTCATCTAACGGGGAAGGGATGTGACAACCCGCTCCCCACCCGGGGGAACCGCGGGGTAGTGGTCGACGGGGTATACCGCCTTCACCCACCAGTCGGCAGCAGAGCGTGCGTCGGCACCCGGCGCAATCACCGGGATGCAACGCACCTGGCCGGGGGGGGGGGAGAGTCGGCATAAAAGACGATCGTGGACGCACACCGGGGGGAACAAGAAGGACCAGCAAAGAACCAGTCGATAGCTGAGAGTCTCACAGAGGCCACCATTGACAGTATTTGCATTGCCTTGTACCCTTTCGCCGAATAAACGCCGACTTCGGCTTACCCTGGAAACTGAGTGTGGTGCATTCCGTGTGAGTTAGAAACATTCGTGAACCGGGCTGCCACAATACACATACATACATACACACATACGACATTGTGGATAAATATCATATAATATAGTGGATAAATAAAATGAAATGACGGTGAGCAAGGGGTGGCTGACAGTTAAATTAAATAAATTAGCAGTTCAAATTAAGCAGTGGAATAGGTTATATCTCTCCTAGAGCTGTCAAGCGATTAAAATATTTAATCGTGATTAATCGCATTAATGTCATAGTTAACTCGCGATTAATCGCAATTAATCGCAAATTCTTTTTCTATGCTAAATATCCCTTGATTTCTTTTTCCCATAATTCTTCTCATTTTAATTCTCTTATCAACATGGTGAAGTGCATCGGCTTGCCTTGTGCAAATGATTTTTTATTGATAACAACATTGGCATATACTGATCAAAACAGGACGATACAAAAAAAGAGCCTATAGTGCAATAAAAAGACTGCTTTGAACAAATTTAATTTGAACATAGCAGTAAGGCTACTGCTTCTTTGTTTTGAGGCAAAAAAAAAATAATATATATATATATATTTGTTTTTTTTTAAATAAAAGAATTGCGTTAATCTTGCGATAAAAAATTTAACGCCGTTAAAATTGGTTTGCGTTAACGCCGTTAATAACGCATTTAACTGACAGCTCTAATCTCTCCTCTTTACTCTATTACTTCTATTCTATTACTTCTATTACTTCTATTATATTTCCTCCTACTTCCCTCCGAGTGAGGAGTTGTATAGTGTGATGGCATGAGGGACAAAGGAGTTCTTGAGTCTGTTGGTCCTAACTTTGGGAAGGAGCAGCCTTCCACTGAACAGGCTCCTCTGGTTGCTGATGACAGTGTGCAAGGGGTGGCTGGCATTGTCAATAATGTCCAGCAGTTTGTCCAGTGTCCTCCTCTCTGCCACCGTCACCAGTGGGTCCAGCTTCATGCCGACCACAGAGCCAGCCCGCCTGATCAGTTTGTTATTTCGTGTTGTTATTTCATGCTGCCTCCCCAGCACACCACAGTGTAGAAGAGGACGCTGGCAACCACAGACTTGTAAAACATCCACAGCAATTTGCTGCAGATGTTGAATGACCGCAATCTCCTCAGGAAGTAGGACAGATGGACACTGGGTTACAGCGGCCCTCACACCCCTTTTTTTTGTATGTGTGTTTGTGAGAGAGTGAGAGTGAGAGAATGTGAGAATCACATTTTCTCACTCTCACTCTCTCACAAACACACATACAGATATCAGACAGAGAGAGAATGTTAACTTGTGTATACCGGTAATTCCCAATTATTATTGATGTATTTGCACTTTTAATCTTGCTGAATTCTACAAGGCAAATAAATTAAGTAAAAACGTAGTTCCCCGGCTCCATTCGTCTTTGTAAGGAAATGTTCTATTTTGTCTTTATTATTTTGTCAGAAGGCACCAGAATGCTTCGTTTTTATATGAAAAACACAAAAAAATCTTCGGGGGGAGGAGGGCCCCAGAGCCCCCTACAGGGGTTTGGTTTACAAACTTTCTGCCCCCCCTATAATACAATTCACCAGCCGCCACTGCTTAGTAATATCCCTCCCCTTGCAATGCCGGTGTCACGCCAAATTTGTACCGGCTGCCAAATTTGTACCGGGAACGTAATCAGTTGTCCGTTGCCAGGCAACGAACAACAGATCACGTAAGGGGTTGTCCGTTGCCAGGCAGGTTTCAGAAAACATTCCCGCTCATCTTGCCAAAGACGAAATAACATAATACAGATAACGGATCGCTAGATAACACTTGTTTTTACTTTATATTTGTATTGTACGTAGTTGTTTAATCGAATTTAGCTAGTGTTTCTGTCTTGTCGCGCTCAATGAACGAGTTTGCGAATGTTCTTGAACCTTCCTACGTCATTCGACGCGATCGTCTGTTGCCAGGCAGGTTTGGAATGGATTACGTAAGGATGACGTACCCAGTGCAAATTTGGCAGCCGGTACAAATTTGGTGTGACACCGGCGCCGGTATATGGCCGCGGGAGAAGACGTTATTCAAACAAAAAATATCCCAAATCTTAAATCACATCACTCATTGTTTTACTCTTTCATTACACATTTTCTTTTATTCTTAATAATAAATAAATAATTTAAATACATATATAAATCTAGCCAACTTGTTACTAAACCAATTCTGATATTGCTATGGCAACGCCCTGGCGCCGCACCACTTCTCAGGGGTCTTCTCAGGTCAAGTGCAGTAATAAAATATTGTTGATAAGAGATGGATGTAAGAAAATTATTTGGGAAGAAAATGGCAGAGCAAGAACAAGAGGTGGAGAGTGTGGCATCATCTCCCGCAACCCCTGATGAGAACACTTCGATCAGCTCAGGTTCGTGAAACGCAGCCAGCCATAGCACATATTCATAAGGTTCACGTGACGTCACTGTAGCTTTGCGCCGCCATCTTGACAACCGATCCCACCCACTGACCCACTGATTTCAGTGGTAACTCAGCACCAACAACAACACCTACGACCACATTCAAACAATAAGGATGCGCTCTTTTATTCTCTTTAGTGAAGGTAATGAAAGGTTCTGAAAGATGGCATATCCATGCAGCTTACTAATCAATAAAATGCACACAAAAAACGTTGACATATGACGCATGTTCTGCTCCATATACCCAATGTTGACATTGTCCCAGCCAAAGAGTATTGGTATTAATACCTCATTCATTGTCCAAAATAATCCATAATAATTCAAATCGGGTTTTGTTGTGGGTACAAAATGAATCTTGAAGAAAACTCATCCTAAGCGTCCCCGGCGAAATTATCGTCTATGATTTGATGACTGATTTCAACGATCAATGATAGTAACCCACCAAAAACTGTTCACAAGAAGTCACAAATATATAGTAGGCCTACTTAACTTTTCCCTTATCAGATAAAGATTATTGGTGGCCAAGTGCCTCACTTTAGTGTCCTTCACCCATCCAGCCACAGCATATTGGTAGGCATCAGTGCTCTTGAACGCTTTCAAGATATCTCCACTGTATGGGGAGGGGTTGTGGACTAAATAAATATATATGCCATGAAGATTGATTTGAGGCAAGCATACTAATGGACAAAAAAAACAACTAGTGATAACAAATAAGGATCGGAGCCTTAAATCGATAACATCTCTGTCTCTCTCTAACATTCAGATGAGCGGTGTGGGCGGCCATACTTGGCGAGATCGGTCGTGCAAATGGCGGCGTTCCGGAAAACGTGACGTAGATGAACCGTATGAATTGTGAGATATTGTGAGTGTTTACTTCCTGGTTACAGGTTGTGCGATAGCACATATCATCTCATGCGATCTTAAAGAGAACATGACGTGAACAGTTTAGGGATGCATATTCCGGGAAAACATTAGAACTCTGAAATGCTGACTAAATATAAAGCATGTATTTATCTGTAACATTGAACCTACACTGACAAGAAGTAACTTAAAAATTAAACTTAAAAGCAGCTTTGAACCTCTCCATCCGGCTTCAGATCCCATCATAGTACTGAAACCGTCCTCATAAAAATGACCAACAATGACCTCCTGATCGCTGCAGACAATGGCCTTGTCACCATCCTCGCCCTACTAGACCTCTCTGCAGATTTTGACACCGTCTCCCATACCATCCTCCTCTCCTGTCTCTCTGAGTTCATTGGCCTCACAGACTCAATACTCTCCTGGTTCCAGTCCTCCCTCGCAAACAGAAAACAATTAATCAATCTGAAAGCCTTAAACTCCATCACAGCAGCAGTTAACCAGGGTGTCCCCCAGATGTCTGTCCTCGGTCCGCTTCTTTTCACTATCTATATGCTCTCCCTAGGACAAATCATCTGTAACCATGGATTTAACTTTCATTGCTATGCTGACGACACTCAAATGTACATCAGCACCAACCCCTCTTCTCAGCTCCCATCCATTCCACCCAGCAACTGCCTACAGGAAATTAAAACTTGGATGACTTTGATCTCAACAGCAGCAAAACAGAGCTCATGGTGGTGGCCCCAGCACCACTGCTTAAGAAGATCTTGCCCTGGTCATAGATGGCTGTTCCACCTCCCCGTCACCAGAAGTGCTGAACCTGGGCTTTATCATGGACTCCACCCCCACATTCCGGTCCCACATCAAGAGCACCACCAAATCTTCCACCTACGCAACATCTCACGATTCCGGCCCTCACTTTCCGACTCAGTAACCGAGACCCTCAGTCACTCTTTCATCCCCTCCCGTCTGGACTACTGCAGTGGTGTCCTGTCTGGGCTACCAAGCAAGGCTCTTGATAGATTGCAGTATGTCCAGAATACAGCCGCCAGGTTGCCAACCCACACCAAGCCCTGGGAGCACATCCCCCCATTCTCAAGAAACTCCACTGGCTCCCTGTCAGACAATGCAACACATTCAAGATCTGCCTCATCACCTATCAATCACTCCACTCATTTGCACCTGCAAGTACATCACCGATCTCCTCCAACCCTACTCCCATGCTGTGTCTGAAATCGCGCACTTCACTTACTTTTTTGAGTGCACTTTGCGCTTTTCTCTGTCACTGTTTAAAAAGCACCTCAAAACACACCTCATCTCTTTGTCCTAACCTCCTTAACCCTCCCTGCCCACCCCCCCCCCCCCCCACCCCATCCCCCCATTCCCACCCTTGTTAAGCGACCTTGGGTAGCTTGAAAGGCGCTATATAAATGTAAGTTATTATAAGGTGAGTGCTGCATGCAGCGCTCAACTATTGTTCTTCTTAAGTTTTATTCTTTCTTCTTTATTATTCTCTACAAACTTTGGGACTGTCTGTATCAGTACACTGGGGGGTCTGTATCAGTACACTGTCCCTTCTGCGTCCATGGCGCCCCTGCTACCTTGCAGGGCATGATGGACTGGCTCCTGTGGCCACACCAGGGCTACGCCGCCACCTGCATCGATGACATCATCATTCACAGTACCAACTGAGACGTCCACCTACTACATCTACGGGCAGTCCTGGGGGAGCAGAGGAAGGCCGGCTCACCGTCAACCCAGCCAAGTGCCGCCTGGGCCTAGAATAGGCCTCATACCTGGGCTACCGAGTTGGAAGTCCTTTCAGGGTCTAGTAGGCTGCTACCAGAGATTATTTATGTTGCATTCAGTCTCCTTCGGCGAGCCCTCTGCTCAGAGTCCCTTCTAATAACCCTGGACTTACTCTGCCCCTTATAGTACACTCATTGACCTAGCCGGGTTATCTCGCAAGCCTCATTTGAATGGTCAATACACAGTTTATGTAGCCTGCGTGAGATCACTCCCGCTCGTGGCCTGCGCATTCGCCAGGGTACAGGTGTGATCGTGTCCATTCCCAAAGGATTGTCTTCTTCCCAGCTATTGGTAGGCAAACAGAGGTTTACTTTACTACGCCAAACTAGTTAGACAGACTTCACTAAACGATGATAAATGCCCAGATGCATTAGAATTAAAGTTGTGCTGCAGTTCGTTGCAGCAACCACTAGAGGTCTCTCCAGTATCAGAGCAGCACAGTTTGGCAGGGGGACGGAAGTTGCCCTTAAGGAGGGTTAATAAATTTATGATGACGTTGTATTTATTATGCCTGCTCCAAAATGTAATTCCTAACATGGGTTCAACTGATAAACATTGCTCACCCACCAAGCTGCGTGCACACACGCACGCAAGCACACACACACACACACACACACACACACACACACACACACAAACACACATAAACACACACACACACCAGCACACACACACACACACACACACACACACACACACACACACACACACACACACACACACACACACACACACACACACACACACACACGTGAACACACACACACACACACACACACACACACACACACACACGTGAACACACAGACTGAGTGAAGATAATTTGCATCAAAACATTGAGAAAATTAATGTTCCAGCACTTATTGCCAAGCCGGGTTTACTCGTGAGCCTCATTTGAATGTTCTACAGTTTATTTAGCCTGCGCGAGACCACACCCGCTCGTGTACTGCGCGTGCGCCAGGGTGCAGGTGTGATTGTGTCCATTCCCGAGGGATTGTCTTTTTCCAAGCTATTGGTAGAAACATACGGATGTTTACTTTACTACGCCAAACTAGCCAGACTGACTTCACTTCCTACGAGTACGTCTGAAAGGAAGGGCGAAGGTCACAGAAAACCCACCTGGAAAAACTACGGCAGAACGCGCGCAGAGCACGGAATAATAAGCCTTTGCAAAAAAATAAATAAATAATACTTAACCTCTCAAAGCCTATTTGTACCAAGAAAATTGTAGAATACCACTAAAAAGAACGTATTGTCACAACAATGAAGAAAGCTGGATATTCAGGTAGGACAATCCTTATACAACTTTTCAACTATCTTTCTCATTTTCTATTGGTTTCCCCCGAACAGAATGGCCAATTCTTTACGTTATGAAATATAGACACAGATTATAGAAACTATAGACGATACATATTGACTTCTATTCACGGCCACGGAAACTACTTTTCATACGTGCCTGAGAGTACGGCGTGTGGGCGAGAGAGACGGAGAAGGAGAGTGCGTGCGCGTATACTGGGCGATGGCGCGTGCGTCATTTAAAAGATCATTAGATTGAGTAGGCTATTGCCGTAAAGAGAGAACATGGCATGAGGTAGGCCTACTAACAACTATTTAGCCACTTCCTATTGAATGAGGCTACATCATGCCGTTTCTTCAACATTTTGACTACTGTCTCGCATAGGAAGGGACTTAAAGTACAGTGGGTATTATTGTCGGATTTCTCTGCATCAGAAAACTGTGAATACTTTCCGATGCACTTGACTTTGCTCTAAAAGCTTGACCGAAGAAAGCTGTGTTGACCTACAGTCTTCGGAACTTACACTTAACATTCAACCATCAGCTCTAATGCAGCCTTTTGTAGCACAGAAAGAGCAAATTAAAACATATATATTTATATAATATACATATTAGGCCTCACATTAACATATTCTACATGCCAAGAGGAAAGTTTAAAACCTGTAAACTTTACATATATGATTGCAATCCAGCCTATTTGTAGGCTCGAAGAAAACGGTGTTGACCTCTACACTTAACATTCAACCATCAGCTCTAATGCAGCCTTTTGTAGCACAGTTTAAAACCTGTAAACTTTACATATATGATTGCATTCCAGCCTATTTGTAGGCTTTTTCACGTAAGAACCATACCCATTTTCTTCAGAGTGCTAGTTTTAACTGAGTGAATGTAGTTGATAGTTCACTTTAAAAGGAAAATTACATGGTTGCAACAAAACTGTCCATGCACATTTTAAAGAACATCATGGATCAAGCACAAAAAAGTCACAGTCCTTATTTCCATTCTGGTCCTTGTTGTAGGCCTAGATGTTGTTGAGATATGTGCGTGCCCTTGGGCCTTGGAGATAGTGAAGTACGGCAATTGCGGCATACAAGCACATAAAACGTCAATATACATCAACTATTCACATTGGCCATTAATAGGCATACGATAATCATCCTTTTGCATAGGCCTATACTTATTTCATCATATTGTTGAAGAGTGAAATGATCAAATGAATAGGATTCCTTTTCATTATTTTGTATCTTTTATTTGAATAAGAAACAGAAATGCTTGGGCTAACTGTTTGATCGATTGATTGTATACATATTTCTATCAGAAATAGAAAGGTTGACACCATCATTGAAGAAAAGCCCGGTGGCGGGTGCAGTACGCCCTTGTAACGACTTGATTCACTCCTCTGCCTTCACTCTAGCATCCATAGCTGTTTAACGACCAGACTCCTACCTTCCACCATCTACCTCCCCAGCCCCTCAAACCACTTCTTTGTAGCACAATTGGCTTG